>NC_049214.1:34585457-34632957 GCF_013347855.1 Anguilla anguilla | reverse complement strand
TGGGCCGTAGCTGTATTAGCAGGAAGCGGTAGGCCACAACAGGCAGCACACACAAGATGGAGGTTAGCAGCACTGTTAGCCACACATTGGGCTGGTTCAGAGAGTTCCTGGCCGTACCTGGGACACACGCACACATACACACACACACACACGCACACATGCACACGCACATACGCACACACACACACACACACACACACAGGGACACACGCACGCACATGCCCATGAACACACACATGCACACACACACCCACAGGCAAACACACAGGTGAACACACAAGACATTAACATGTCAGCGCATTTGAGGTAATTAGAGAATGCCCAAGAACACCCATACTGTATGTGTCTCAAGATCATTTCATCTCAGTGTGTTCAAGGTCTACTGTATATCCCAGTGCATGACCGTTCAGCAAAGGCCCGCCCCTTTCCCTCATAGCAACAGATGCAGTGGCAATCATCCAATGGGAAAGCACAAAGGTCATGTTGCCAGGCTACAGGGATGTGCCCGTGGACATTGGGAAGGTGGCTCACCAATGAAGGGGAAGGATGCGGTGAAGATGAGGTACATGCCGTTGCTGTACATGGTGAAGATGACGGCGAAGTACACAGACAAACTTCCCCACAGGAAGAACTGGTTCACCGCTGTCCAATAGGACGTGTCCAGGCCCAGCTGACAACCAATCACAGTGCATGGTAACAACACGTCTAGCTCAGTCTTCAGCATGGATATACATAATCACAGATTCCATAGGCTCACCAAATGCTCAGCTTCTTAATTACAGAAGATTCTGACTTTTACAGTGTCAGAGTAATGAATGTCCAGACGATGCATCAAATTGGAATGTTTCAGTTTAAATGTTCAGCTTAAATCAGCTTAAACAAAGAACTGGGAATCTGATGAGTCTCTAATATTATTTTTGCATGGCCATGGACAGAACGCTATGAAGAACAGCGAGTGTCGCCCCGGCTACTTTGAAAAAGTGCTATGGAAAAAATGAAGGCAGAGGCGCCAATGGGAAACGAAGTCCAGAGCTTCTCAGGGATACTGCTAGGTCCCAAGCTGCGGACTTCATCTTCCATCACCCACTGCAAACGGCTCTGAGGTTCTGTGACTGTGGAACACCTTTAAAATGGCATTGCAAACTACTGGACAGACGCAGACAGACAGATGGTTGAGAGTGAAGAGGGGGGGGGGGGGGAGGGGAGGAGAGAGGAGGGGTAGGGTTGGCTCACCTGTATGCAGACGACGACGAGCAAGCAGGTCTGAGCCAGCAGGGCGAAGGACTGGTAGTCGGCGATGTCGCGGCCGTCGTCGCGCACCGTGTCCTGGATGGCGCCGTAGGGGATGAAGAAGAGCACGACGGAGCTGTACCAGCCGTGCAGCAGGCAGATGAGGAAGGCCTTCTTACTGAAGTACATGTTCAGCTGCCCCGGGATGTAGAGCTGAGGGTACTGGAAGCTCCAGCGGTCATTCACGTCCTGTTTACACACGCATACGCACACGCACACACACACGCACACACACACACACACACACACGCACAAGTATACAGACACGCACACAAAAGCACACACACACTCACACATACGCACACAAATGCACACACACACACACACACACAGACACACACACATATGCAAACCCAGGAACACACAAATAAAACACACGCACACAATCAGATCTGTGACCATCTGACTGCAGAATCACCACATGAATGACTACTTTGCTGTATCTCCAGTACTGACTGACCTGGTCAAAGAGACTCATGCCCAGCACAGGGAGAGCGGTGTACACCAGATTATACAGTGTGATGTACCACTCATCGTACACGGTCTGGGGAGAGAGCGCAGAAATGGCACATTTTTATATTACTCCAATAATACACATACTTTGCATATTCATAATGCGGTACTATTGGTAAAATGTGAGACCCGTGCCAGCTTTGACTTAAAACTCACAATACATATTTTATGTTTTTTGTTGTTGTCATTGTTAAATGAATGAACACAAGATGTTCTCACTGAAAGTTAAAAAAAAAAAACTTATTCAAAAAAAGGAAACAACAGAGCGTGCTCAGAAGCTATATTGGACAGAGATCCTTCCTTCCGAGGGAACTGAAGGGATATATTTTTAGTCTGAAATGTATTCAAGTGTTTCCTGTCATTTATATAAGTAATTTATATTTCCTTAATAGAATTCGGAATTTCTAATTTGCAATCGTGGAATTTGTAATTTGTAATGTAATGTAATTTAGTACTTTTGCAATTTCTGTACTTTTATATCTTATTGTAATCCATGTAAATTATTTATTTAATTTCTTGTATGTTGGCAATTTCGCCTGAAGGTCCCACAGGGAAAAATAAGGTTATTCTATTCTATTCGATTCTATTCGATTCTATTCTATATCTCCAGCCCCTCTCTCTCTCACTCTGTGTTCGGTCTTCCTCTTACCTGTGCAGAGAAGCCGCTGAAGAAGCCGTACCAGAAGTGCACGAAAGTGAAGGTGAAGTTCTTGTAGAAAAAGTAGCGCAGGAACTTGCACATGCGCAGGTAGGACCAGCGCCCGTGCACCAGCAGGAGGCGCTGCAGGTAGCGGAACTGGGCGAAGGAGAAGTCACTGGACAGCACCGCCTGCATGCCCTCCTGCCCGCTGATGCCCACGCCGATGTGAGCCGCTGTGGGGCATGGAGGGCAGGGCAGAAGAGAGGGGGAGGGGGAGTGAAAGAGAGAGGGAGAGGAAGGAAAGGAGACAAGGGGAAAGGGTGGAGAGTGAAACAGAATGAGAGAGAATGAGAGAGAGGAAGAGGGGGGAGAGAAAGGGGAGAGAGGGAAAGAAAAAGGGAACACAGAGAGGTGGAGAGAGTAAGAGGGGTAGGAGATATTTTACATTTTGCCAAGCAACCAGAATTAAAGCCACAGATTTTTTTTTGCCTTTAATAATCAGAGCCTCATTCTAAAGTCTCATATGAAAGAGCATCTCCAGCTGCTGACTTCGCTCACCACATCACTTGCCTTATACAGGCCAGAGGAAAGAGTGCCCCCTGCTGGTCCACCACCACTACAGCAGCAACCAAAGGGTGCCAGGGTGTATTCCAACCACACCCAGCTCCTCGTATGCTAACGTTAGCCATTCAGCAGAGGTGGCGGGGTTCACACCACAGTACGAACGACGTCATCCCTGTTTTTTACACACCAGGCCAGAACAGTACACCGCTCTGAAATCACAGACTTGGGGCAAAGAATACAGCGTGCATGCTATTTAACAGCAGCTTCTCTGGAGCCCTTTGTGCCGGGATTCATTATTGATGCGGCCACCGTTAAGGGAGCCCTCAGTCCAGAGCTCGCTAAGGGATCGCTCCGCGTCACCTCCATTGTCACATTCGCAGGGTCGCAGTCAAGAACGCAGCGGCTGCCCGTAAATAATTAAAGGCCAAAGCCCCACATTAAGCGTTTCTATCAAATATTAATTAAGACAGGTCAATTAGTGCCTTCAGGACTGATAGACTGGAGACTGGTGTTCTTACAACGTGAAGCCTGAGGTTCAGGACACAAAAGAGGTTTAAGTCATTGCATGGCAATGTCCATAACTTCAATCTGAGTGATCACATAAATACATTTTAGCAATTGGACATACATTTAGCAGTTATCACATTTTGCAATTGATTGACATACGATATGTTTGCCCATAAAACAATCAACTACTACTTGTTGTATTTAACTTTTTAAGGAAACAGAGAGCAAACAGTATGCTCTTTGTGCACCATCTCTGTCTCTCCTACAATAATTGTGTTATTTTAATACCAATTTGAGTGGCACATGGCACGATGTGAAATAAAGGTATGATATGACATACATACATATAAGCAGGAGTCTGTGGGTGAGAATGTATTACACCTGTACACCTTAGGTGTTCAACCTGAAACATTTCAGTTAATGCCCTGCTGTATAAATGGATAAAATGTCTTGATAATGTGTCTCATTATTGCCATAGTTTTTTTTCTTTTATATTTTGTGCCCAATCATATCTATTTAGTGGTTGTTTAGTTGTGACCTGGAACAGAGGCTGAGAAACAAAGCATTGTAGCCACTTTGGCCAGTATTCAATCAACATTTGTGCTACACTTTGACTTCATTGTGATTTCAGAACTCGCCAACCTGTGTTTGTGAAAAAAAAGAGTTCTTGATCTTAAACCTTTAAGGTGTGAGAACTATCATGCAACATTCTATATGCAATATAGAATGTTCTTAAGTAAAAATTCTAATGCTGATGTAACAATCACGACTGGTAACTGAAAGTAATGGAAGTCTAGAACACTGACTTTCCCAAAAACCTGCTCTTGAAAGGATTAATTTTCAGCCAAAGTTAAGGAGCAGTGTTGATTGGATCCCAGCTTTTGTCTCTGTCCGTCCTTGGCCAATCCGGGGGCAGAGCTTTACCCTTGATCATGCTGACATCATTGGCCCCGTCTCCGATCGCCAGGGTAACGGCCTTCTTGTGCTTCTTCACCAGCTCCACCACCTGGGCCTTCTGCAGGGGCGTGACCCGGCAGCAGATTACTGTCTTACACATGCAGGCCGTCCGCAGCAGCTCCAGGCAGAGGCTCTTCTCCAGGGCATAGGCCTGGAAAACGGAGGGATGCACAGAGAGAGAGAGAGAGAGAGAAGCAGGGAGGGAGAGACAGAAAGGGAGGGAGAGAGGCAGGGAGGGAGGGAGAGAGAGAGAGAGGAAGGGGGAGACAGAAAGGGAGGGAGGGTGAGAGAGGCAGGCAGGGAGGGAGAGAGAGAGAGGGAGGCAATTGGGAGGATTTTGGAGAGGGAGAAGGGAGAAAGATGATGTTTACAACTCAAAGAAGGCATGTAAATACGACAAATATAAAACTACAAAACTACAAATAGGCTGTGTGTGTGTGTGTGTGTGTGTATGTGCGTGCATGCATACATGTGTGACTGTATAATAAGCAAGGACAGATACACTAAACACAATATAGTCCATTATCATTAGCAGCTTATGTAATTCACAGGCATCAGTGAGGGTGTGGATGTCCGTTACAGAAAGCACTGCCACACCCTGGAGATTCAATGTGAGTCTGATCAGCTCCTTCGGGACCTTTATTCTCCCCTGGGTCCTCACATCTCTTGACACCCCTAGCAGCCCAATACACCCCACCCCCCTCCCCCCACCTGCTCCAGGTTACACTCACCAGACTGTGGCCGTTGATTACCAGTGCATACTCCCCGTCAACATTTTCCTCAGCGACCACCTTGGTCTTTTTACCCAGAATTCCCCCCTTGATGAAGGGGGGCTCGTCCCCGGCATCCGGCTTCATTTTCCGCCTGGCGTTTCTGGAGGAAGCGGGAAGTGGACACGACGCGTTCACTCACGACTGCACTGATTTCAAGGAGTCAGACGAGGATGGTCAGTTTTTCTTGTTGTTTTTTTATCTTGTCTTTCTCTCACCTAAGTTCCTCCGCCACTTCCTCCGGCGAGTGTCCCGCCACGATGAAGATATCGCTCATTTCCTCCCTCAGCATGTTGCAGGAGTAGCCAATGTTCTCTGCCGTCTCTGCAAACACACACCAACGGCTGAAAACAGCGCTAAATTTGCATCATGGCTACAGGACTTTTGGTACGGAAGTGCCAAATGCATGCTAAAGTATATTTATTTTGCTGTCTTTTTCGATTAAAGTATATTTATTTTGCTGTCTTTTTCGATTGAAGTATATTTATTTTGCTATCTTTTGCGATTGAACGTGTCATTTTTCTTGTATGGAAACTCCAGGTAGAGTTTCTAGTTGTTTTACTCATTTGTCATTGCCTCTGACTTGAAAGCATATCCAGTAAAATACATTTGTTTGGTTTTTCTACCTCACTGAAGCATGCTGCATTTTTTAGAGCAATTCAAAAAATGCAGCAAACTTACAGTTTCAGACAATGGCTGCTGGCCTGCAGTGACTGCAGTAAAACCTGTCCTTCTTATAAGTACTAGCGTCACCCACCCTGTTTATCACCAGTCAGCACCCAGATTTTGATGTCGGCTTTGGACAGTTGCTCAATGGTCTGAGGAACTCCATCCTGTAGCTTATCTTCAATGGCAGTGGCTCCTAACAACTTTAAAAACACAGACACAGACACAGACACACACGTACACATGCACACACACACACACACACACAGACATGTACACATACACACACACACACACACACACACATACAGAGCTGTTACTTTTTCTGCCACTCCACTTGTAACACAGTGCAGCAATATAATTGTCTAAATTTCATGTTAAAAATCCAGCTGAAGTCATTGTAGCTAGCCCACTTATCTTTGCTGCCAGTGAAAGTAATAATAAAATCCATTTATTTTAAATGATTTGGCAAAAGTGAGATGACATCACCCACAGTCTTTGAGCCTCTCTACACACAATATAATGGGGGCAAGATCAGGGTTAAATTCAATTCAACTCACTCAATTCAGGAAATAAACTGCAATGCTGTTGATGAATTGAAAAACTTAATTGAGTTTCCAGAATTGACTGAATACAAATGATAATTGACCCTAACCATGGCTGTGAGAATGAGCCGGAATGGCGGCTGAGAGAATGAGCCAAAATGCTGGGGTGTGTGCGTGCGGTCAGTACCAGCAGGTCCTTCTCGATCTCCTCGTACAGGTCGTCCAGCAGCTCCTCACGGTTCTCCAGCGCTGTGCTGGCCTCGTGGTGCCGCTGCTTCCAGTCCTGCAGGTACTCCTCCTCCAGATCCTTATAGGCCAGGACCAGCGTGCGCAGCCCCTCCCCCGCATACTCCTGCATGCACAGTCAGCACAGCACACGCTTATTATCACAGACACACACACACACACACACACCTACACACACACACATGCACGCACGCACGCACACACACACTCTCTCTCACACACACGCTCACTATATCTCTCTCTCTCACACACACACACACACACACATACTCACTACGCCTCTCTCTCTCGCTCCCTCACACACACGCAAACATATACCATACACATAAATACACTTACAAAATAACTGTCTCTCATACACCCATAAACACAAAACAAATCAGGAATTTGTATTTTGACTCACGTTGAGGTGCTCTGTTGTGACATCCATGAGCTTGCTACAGGACGGATGAAGTCTCTCGTAAACGATGGTGTCGGCACCTTTACAGTACAGAGTCAGCCTGCCCTCTGGATTGCGCACTAGGGAGGTGAGACAGTTGCAGTCACCAGGGGGCGCCATTTCACTCCTACTTCCAGCCTTTCCCGAGCAGACTGTGTGCCACTCATTATTTGTAATAACACTTCCTTCTCTAGTCCCTTTGATGGAATGTAATTTGTCGTGTTTAATTTAATTCATGAAAAATAAAAAATAACAAGAATGAAAAACAAAACACCTTGAATATGACTGAACAGCATGTGGGGTCTGGTGTCACGGGACTCACCGATGACAGACATCCTTTTGCGGACGTTGTTGAAGTCCAGGATGGCCAGAAGCTCGTAGCTCCTCTGGACCCCCATCTCCACAATGGTGACAGTCTCTGGCGTGCGGGATCGAAAGACGAAGCCAAAGTTTCGGGCGGCAGTGACGAGAGCGCCCTCGTCTGGCGACTGGGCCTGGTACAGCAGCTCACCTGGGGCAGAAGGAAGGCACGATCAAGCTATGCACACCTTTTACATCAACATTCCAAAATATAATCCAGTTATACAGCTGGATGTTTACTGAAGCTATCTAGGTTAAGCAACTCACTGGAGGGTACAATGGCAGTACCCCACCTGGGAATTGAACAAGCAGGCTCTACAGGCCCAGTTCCATAACATCATGCAAGGTCACTTTACTAACCAATTACTCTGGCTTAATTTTCCAAACAGCTGTATACACCAGTACCAGGTCACTCCAGTATTAGACCACAGTAAACTGTTTTTGCTAAGACCACATGTGCAGTTTATATCTGTCATCTGTCAAGAACATATGTCTTTACTTTATGAATAATTTCAGATGAAACATATGCTTGAGCTGATCAAGTAATTTAAAACAGAAAATTGGCAGGAAACTGAGAAGCACCCCTGTGGTATTCTATCTTCCGTCACTATCACACTAACGTCTGAAGTTCTGGCTGTTATCTGGTTTCAGAGCGGATGAAATATTAAACCAGCTCATTGCCTGTAAACAAGCCAAGACATTAAATCATAGCATCCAGAAGGTTCCACGTGATACAGTGCAAAACACCTGCAAATAATCTTGTGAAGAGAATCAGAATGTACTGTACAGCATATTTTTGTATCTGAAATTATCTTAAAACTAGGAAGGCACAAAACTTCCCTTCTGAAGAAAAACAGGTGTACTTCTTGTCAAAGAACCAGCAGTTTAACTGGGTACCACCTCAGAGTCCTAATAAATATAGTGAAATGGTAACCCCATTTCCCCATTCAGAACAGCACAAAATGGCTGCTTCTTGGTGATCACATGACCTAACAGACAGTGAGTCACACGGAGAGTGCAGGCTGTGACTCTATTCTGATCGGACAGGAACAACTGCATTGTGGAAAGTGGCCACCAGGCAGCGCTCACCCTCGTTCTTCTCCTCTGCCATGACGGTGTGGCACAGAGACAGCAGGCGGAAGAAGGCGTGCACCTCGACGTTCTCCAGCTTCACCGCCTCCACCAGGCTGTGGTCGTGGAAGAAGAACTTGGGGTCGGCCAACGGGTTGTAGGAAAAGTCCACTTTATCCGTCCTCTTTGATGGAATGAGAAACCAAGAGACAAGCCCGTTATAATTTTTTCTCTAAAAACAAGCATCTTAATCACCTTAACATCTTAATGACCGCCCCCCCCTTTTGTCCCTCAGTTTGGAATGGCCAATCATGCTCATGCAACAATGCTCATCACAACTTCTGCCATCAATTTGGGGGGAGCACAAACAACTGTGGGCTTTCTTCCCAACCAAATGTTATCAGCTGCCAGTTCTTATCAAACCATGGCTCACAAGATGGACTTGCACGCCTGGTCCCAATTCACCTCCTAATTATTCCAAATAACCGTGATTCCTACTCTCACTTGTGACTGGCCCTTACGTCAGTGACACTTATAATTAAGAGCAACTCAAATTAGAGGAGGCGTGATTAGGGGGTGAACTGGAACCAGAGTCTGAGTAAGACTCTTCATTTTCAGCTCAACAGATGAACTCGCAGGCATCAAATCGACCAGCGACGGTTGCTGCTGCGCAATGAGATGCCTTCATCCCAGCTTGCTGAAAATCTCCCATCCCTGAGTGATGCTAGAACTAAAAATGACACACAAGCAAATGCGCACACACAAATACAAAACATATACCCACATAAGCATACCCACACACATGCACGCATACACGCACACACATGTGCACAAATGAAGATTCTCCTCACATCAGTGACTTCAACTCTTTGTCCACTGAAGTCCAGCACATCTCCTGAAAGACACATAAAATAACAAGACATATTTTATCATCAGCTGCAAAACGTGCTGATTGTTAACTTTTATCATAATGGTCTACAGCGACACTCACTATCCCTTATTAAGAAATAACTTGTGTTATCGGAATGCAAAGCTGGATTTTTTACTGAAGCAACTCAAGCACCTTTCTCAAGGGCACAACAGCCGTGTCCTTCCTGGTATTAAAACCACCAAACTGCAAACCCCATTCTGGCTGCCTGTTACCAAACTTCCTGTTACAGGTACTCGTCCCCAGAAAATGGGCTGATGCACACACACCAATGAGGATGTGAATTAATTAAAGAATGGCATTGGTTATTCTCGAAACTTTGGATACTGAGTTTCAGTTCTTGCTTTTATCACAGTCCAGCTCATTGTGTGTGAATTGACCACTTCTTGTTTCCCTTCAAAGGCCACCTGGGGCTACTATCAATAAATAATGATCACTTTATAACTGAACAATTATTAAAATCTAAGATGTAGACCTGCATATCTATTTGGGGCTGAATGTCAGTTATTAGTTAAATATTTGATAGTGTATTGCATGCAGTGCATCTTTTGGAGGAAAAAAACCCAATTGAGGAAATCTGCATTAAAAAAACAGGTAAAATATTAATTGACCCTTTAAGATGACCAAGTTGAACTCCCAGAAAATGGTGGGATGTAGAAAAAGGCTGCTGAACAACTACAAACATTCTGAGAAAATAGGCCAGAACTCCTAAAAGTGACAAGACAACTCAAGTTCTGTGATGAACAACTCCACACATTATTTGTGAGGATGATGGGTAACGCTTTAGTTGACCCTTGTCATGACACGTGTCATAAGTTACCTCAACACATGTGTAGCAGCACCAGTGAATAAATATGTCATACGTCCGCAGTGTCAGCTGTCTAAATGCCTTATGACATGTCTGAACATTGTGACAGCCATTGAGAAACATTACCAAGTGCTTGCAGTAAGACATGGTCATGAAGCCGTTAAATAAGGAGCCTCGAATTAAAGTGCTACCAAGTCCATACGAAAGGGTCCTACCGTAGGACTTCGCGTTGATGGAGCACTTGTTGAAGGTCATGATGTTCTGGGTGAGCGTGCCCGTCTTGTCGGAGAAGATGTACTTGATCTGGCCCAGCTCCTCGTTGAGGGTGGTGGTACGCGCCTCGGCTGGGGTGTTGCTCCGAGGGTAGTACATCTTCCTGTCCCAGTCGATGTAGAAGCTGTTTCCCAGTCGGATGATCTCAACGCTGCCACACAAACACAGCTTTTCACACACCAACAAACAAAGCACTTAGATAGCTGGATATTTACTAAGAGTATTCCCAAGGGGAACCAGCAGCTTCTATACACACATACACACACACACAGAATTGTGCACAGAGAAAGACACACAGTCAGGTGTAATCACAAATAGACAGCGGGTCTGACATATCATTGCCAATCAACCACACAGATGCAGAGGCAAAAAGGCAGGCAGACAGACAGACAGACAGACAGACAGACAGACAGAGAGGCAGCAGACAGACAGACAGAAAGACAGACAGACAAGCAGACAGACAGACAGAGAGGCAGACAGACAGAAGGACAGACACACAGGCAGGCAGACAGAGAGGCAGACAGACAGACAGAAGGACACACAAGCAGGCAGACAGACAGACAGACAGAGAGGCAGACAGGCAGGCAGACAGACAGACAGAGAGGCAGACAGGCAGGCAGACAGACAGACGGACAGACAGAGAGGCAGACAGGCAGGCAGACAGGCAGACAGACAGAGAGGCAGACAGGCAGGCAGACAGACAGACGGACAGACAAACAGGCAGGCAGGCAGGCAGGCAGGTGGGCAGACAGACAGAGAATAACAGTGGCTCCAACCTGACATAGAGGGAGATTGGCACCACAGTGTTGAGGATGATGACGTAGGACCAGAAGGTGAGGAAGCCAGAGAAGGCGGCGTTCACCCCATCCGGCCTGGGCAGGAAGGCCGTGAACAGCGCCCCCTCCTGGTGCTCCCAGATAACATTGCCAATGGCAAGGATGGTGCACATGAAGGCCAGGAACCCAAAGATCTGCAGCATTAGGAGCACACAGTCCACTCAGCACCAGAGCTGGGCTCAGTTTCAACTGAATTCAGTCAATGCCAGAGATGAACTGAAATTCAATTAATTCATTGAAACACACCCAAAATGTTCTATGCTATTAATCGACCCATTTCAATTAATCCACCCATTTAAATTATATTGAATTAATGCAATCATTTTCCTGGATTGACTGAAATAGAGCTGATCACACCTTTGATCAGCATTCAGTTAGTAGAGCCAGGCAGGACAGGGATGATAATTCTAAAAATGACTAATCAGATTAGATCAATCTTAAGGCCGATACTCACGAAAAGCACCAGCACGTTCATGAGGTGGTCAATGCTTGTGCGTTTGAATATCGTTTTCCCACAATTCTGCATCAATTTAGTGTCTGGACCTGAAAAAGGAGGTAATGACACACCCTAAATATAAATCCATTTTAAAATGTGCATTTATATTAATGTATGTGTACATATATAATGTTTGCAAATCTTTTTTTACATGTTTCAGAGAACAGGTGTCCACACATTCAGCATTTAGGACTCCACTGGTTTCATTTACCAGTCTGTAATTTAATTGGTTTAAAAAAAAAAAAAAACCTTTTTAAAGGAAGCGTTTGTCATAAACCACATCAGACTTGAACAGTGTTAATTTAGCTGAACGATTAAAAAGCCATGGAATGTGAATATGGGGCATTCATTCTTCATAGCATGCATAGCCATTTCTGACATAATGAAGTTTGGAGGTGGTAATTAACCCAGCATTAGACTTTAAAGGGTATTAATTAAGAACAAAGAACAGCTCCTAACACTTCAGAACCAGCACACTCAGTATGTGCCCCAGTAATGAATCTGAAAACCCCTGCTTGTGATTCACTGCTTAACGACAGACATACACATACAGTACATACAATGCTCACAATGTCTGTCAGTCATACAGAGGCAGAGACACACAGACAAGAAGTCAGTTGCACAGTGTGTATAAAACACGAACACGCACATGCACGCACACACACACGAACATGCATGCACGTACGCACACACCCACACAATCAATCTAAAGCACGCAAATCATCCAATACAGAGACACACACTTGTGTCTGGGTACGGGGCATTTGTTGTTCATGACATGTACCACTATTTCTGACATAAGAGGGTACCTAACCATTCATTATCTCTGCCAAGTGGAGCCTGTAGGGGATCATGCGTTTGGTTGCGTGTGTTTGTGCATGTGTGTTTTTGTGTCTCTGTCCGCAGCTAATCTCGCATACTACTGGGCCGATCAGCCTAATGTTTGTTGTGCATGCTGACACCAGGCCAAGGACCTGAATTCTCGAATATTTTGCAAATCGGTCAACGACAAGTATTTAATTTGAATTCATTTCCATCATTGTTGTCCATTGAAATAAATTGAGTGCTAACTCCTAACCGGCCGCTAGGGGCTTCCGTTTGGAGATCTGCACTCTATTGAGTGCACTCTTCTAGTTTAACATTTAAAGTGTCATGATTAAGAACAATTGACAAGTTATCACCAAGTGAATGTAATTTTATGCCAAAAATAAAATCCAGGACCCCCAGTACTGTGCAAACAATGACCCCTAGTTGCTCAGTACGTGTGGCTGTGCTCAGTCCCGTATTTGCTCAGTACGTGTGGCAGTGCCCCAGTCCCATATTTGCTCAGTGCGTGTGGCTGTGCTCAGTCCCGTATTTGCTCAGTACGTGTGGCTGTGCTCAGTCCCCTATTTGCTCAGTGCGTGTGGCAGTGCTCAGTCCCGTATTTGCTCAGTGCGTGTGGCAGTGCTCAGTCCCCTATTTGCTCAGTACGTGTGGCAGTGCTCAGTCCCGTATTTGCTCAGTACGTGTGGCAGTGCTCAGGCCCGTATTTGCTCAGTGTGTGTGGCAGTGCTCAGTCCCCTATTTGCTCAGTACGTGTGGCAGTGCTCAGTCCCCTATTTGCTCAGTACGTGTGGCAGTGCTCACCTCCGAACACCACCAGGCCGAAGCACCAGTCGGTGTTCCGCAGCGTGCACCCCCTCAGCAGAATCCTCTCGTTGTCCAGGGAGTACTTCTCCCCCCTGTGCGTCAGCGTCCCAGTGAACTTGTCCAGGCGGTTGTTTGGCGGCTCGCAGCGCACCTCACCTGGGGAGGGGTCAGGGGAAGATGTGGACTTAGGGGCCGTCTCTAAATGGCCGGGTTCATTTGTCAGTCGTGGCAATGGAAGCAGACATTGAAAGTTCAGGAAGCCTCTTGGGGCTGGGGTGGAAGAATGTCTGGAGTTAGGGACTATCTCTAAACGGGTTGTTCCAGTTAACAGCCACAGTGGTAGCAACATGTGTCGCCTGATTTGAAGCAGACAGATGGGTTTTGGTACATGGGGCAAGAGCGAGGCAAATGCCAGAATTTAAAATGATATTTCTTGTACTTTGCTTTGCTTGCGCACTGGATTTCTGCGCAAGGCAGCCAGAAAAAAAAATGTTAAGCAACGTTTCCTGTTCCTGTAGTGTTTCAGTATTGCGCAAGCATAACGCTTACACAGTGCTAGAGGAAAGAGTGACGTGATAGCGGGCAGCTCTGAAGCACCATCTCCCTTATGCACGAGAGCACTATTCAAAGTCCACGTCTATTTTTTAGATTTATGCAAAAACATCACCTGAGACGCCATGTTCCATTCACAATGGCTATCTGTGAGCACCTGTGTTGGACGGGAGAATGTTTCCGTCAGCGCTATGCTCCCAAGCCCAGTACAGACGCTCAGTTAGCCTGGTTTCAAGTGCTACGATCCTCGTTTCTGTGATCCCCCCCCCCCCCCCAAAATCCGCCTGTCTCACCGTCGAATGCGGCCAGCTCCTCGATAGAGTCGCCCATGTCCCCCGTCACCGTCAGTGCCTGCTTCACCTTCAGGTTGGTCTCTCTGGGGGGTGGGGGGTGAAATAGGTGGAGGTAGGAGGTAGACAGAGCACACAGATGAGAACTAAATCAAAAGATGAGAATCATTATAGTACAGAGCTCTGCTCTAATACTATGTTGCATTTATGCATATTACTATTCCAATGCAAAAAACAATTGGCAGAATTGAAAAGCTGAAGGATGACACATAGTCAGAATGGACTCCAGAGGTTGAGGTGAATTCAGATTCAGTTCAGTCAATCCACTAGCCTGCATTAGCCAGTCAGATATGCTTACCATGACACACCCATCTATTTTACCTTCATGGTAGCTTATATATCATGCAAGTTTTATATTTGCTGGCATAACTGACTGTATATTGACTGGCATAATTGAGGACAGGCAGCAGCAGCAAAACTCTGGCCTGCATTTGAAACTCCAGCCCTTCACAGCTGAAACAGAGCGATGGCCGATGGGCTCATTTAAGCATGACGGCGATTTGTTTTACGCGTGTGACGCGTCACGCGATCCCACACGCAGACTGACCCGTCCAGCTCAGCGGTCTCGATGTAAACCAGGTTCAGGGGCTCACTGCTGGAGAGTAGGAGCAGATCGGCCTGGAGGGAGACAGACAGAGTCAATCAATCAGTCAGTCAATCAATCAATCAATCAATCAATCAAACAAACTTTATTTATAGAGCACATTTCATCCAGAGTATGGAGTTCAATGGGCTTTACAAGGCATAGCAATGCCAAAAAGCAACAGAAATACAAATAAGAAAAGTAAACAAAAAAGTAAGAGGATTCACATCAGTCACTCAGTATTTTTATTTGTGGATTAGTGTTAAGAATTGGTGCAATGAAATTTTCAGCGTTAAATCAATTCTAACAGATTTTATGTTAAGTCCCGTCCAGCACAGCACTATATTGGAGTTAAAAGTATCCAGTAATCAGACACTGAACAGTTTGCCGTGTAGATTTACTGACCCTGGATTCAGTCGCCACTTGTCCTTAAATGTGATTCACAATTAATTGAAAGTGTTAAATCTTTTTTACTCATTAGAGAAAGTCATCAGTAATTTGTGTATTTTAATTTATTTTAAGAGAAAATAAATATTTGTTTTTGACTTGAGATCAACTAGCAGCAATTCCTAAATTTCTAAATGTCTAAAGTGTGAAGTCTTTTTTCAAACAATTATTGTACCCTGGTCTTCCAGACTGCCAGAGAGGTTTCATTCAGATAGATGTATGAGAGATGAAGGCTATATTAAGTAAGGAACCCACAATGCTGAGGTTTTGTTTTTTTCTCGATGGATTAAATACTGGCTACTTCTTACCGTAACAAACTGGTTGTTTTCCAGCTTGATGACGTCACCCACTTGAACATCCATCCATTTTTCACTCCTCAGTCTGTTGGGAGGTACAGCACAATCAATCACTCATGTAAATATGTATATTATTCACGGGTGTTTCAATTAATGCAACTTTCAGGTCAATCAATGATTACTACAATGTGCAAAAGAAACGCTGCCAACCCGTCTCAACATATGAAATTACCACATGAAGTAGTTTCACTGTTCAGACTGTAGGTGGAGACCTTACCTATCTGGTCTCATATATCTTGTCTGGCCTGACAACAATTTAAATACTAACACAGAGTATGATTACATAAACGCCATGTTTCTCATTGCAGTATCTGGCATTATCTAACATTTCAAAGGCCAGTATGTGGAACACAACAGCATGTAGCTTGCAAGACACACAGGGGTCTGTGTACTCCTTAATGTGTTGTGTCATGAAAGTGCCACCAGGTATTCTGTTAATCATTGCTTGTCCAGCATATAAACAAATAGTACAGTTTCTATGACCAGTGTGGTAGGTCAAAGTCAAGGCAATATACATCATGCAGTCTTGTTATACCAAACCAAACAATGTTGGGGGGGGGGGGGGGGGGGGGGTAGAGTAGAGTCAAAACATGAGGAAGCACACGCACAAACAGTTGGGGGGGGGGGGTTAATGTATTGCTTTCCTGTCGTTGAGGAAACCTGGCCTTCGAATGACCCGAGGTGCCTGTTTCCCACAGACAAGCCCAGAAGGGATGCAGCCCCAGGGCTGATTAACACATTAACAATGATACCAAGACTTGTGTCGTTCCTGCTGAGTCATATACAGTATATCCGGACTGTAGCCAAAGGTCACACAACCGAAAGGTTACGGTTTTGGTTCCCAGATGGGTAGGGGACCGTCATTTAACCCTAACACTCAAACTCTCACACACATATGCATGCACATAATAACTAACGTGCACACACGCGCGCGCACAAATACACAAACCTACACATTGCTCTTGCACCCTTGCGTGATGCTAAATAATTCAGACAGGTGACGCTTGCGTGTTCATGGAACTATGGGGGGGATCTTGAGCTAAGCCATGCTAGGGTGGAAACTCCATTCACACCTGAACACATTTCCCACAGTTTAGACATAAATAAACACAATAAAGCAAACTCACTCTCCGTCGACGAGGACTTTGACTTTGCGGTTGTTGACCTGCTTGTCACTTCTGTGCCGGTTCTGAAACGATGGCAAACAGGAGAGAAAGTAAGCAACGTGGCCAAGATGTCTGCAGAAGAGGCCATCTCCGGTGCACAATGTAAAAGATGCTCGTTGTTGCTTGTGTAGGCTACAGCCAAATGCAGTGCACCAAAGCCATTATATTTAGACTGTTTAAAAGCCTGTTTCCTCCTGTTTACAACATTGTAAATCACGAATCGTGTTACAACAACAACAGCACAAAATGTCTAAATAAGGTAGCCTCGAAATGCTAATTCTCACAGCAATGTTTGTTAACAATTAATAACACACAATCTGCGGCTGTTCATTATTACTGAAATGTAAACCAAGCATGTTTTCAGTTAAGTCTTTTTGAAAAAGCAACATTACAGCAGAATAACACAGTACAAAAATTATGGACGCCCCCCCCCCATAACTTCAGCACTGAAATTCACCAATGAAGACTGGGAAATACAAATTAGTGGCATATATAAAATAACTGAACTATCTGGTTAACAAGCCCCTCCCCCACCCTCACCCCTCACCCAATGAAGAGCAAGCACTAATGATCTCTGGGCACAGGAAGTCAGTTATCTGAACTTAAGATAAACACACAGAGGAAAGAAAATAAATTCTAAATCCTAAACTGTCTAATAAAAATAGAGAAACTAAAACAAGATGTGCATTGCCAGTGGTGCATAACAGCACAAAAACTCTTGTGGTCGACAAATAGAACAGCCATTTGAACAAACATGGAAACTAGCTATATTAAGTTATTGAGAAACACTGTAGACATTCTGGAATGGATGGACTTTTTTTTGGGCTACGGGCTTTAAAAATAAAAATAGCCAAGTCACTTTCCCTGAGATTAAATATTGAAATATTCATTTACTTATTATATTAGTATAATTTTAATATTAATTGGCATAATGAAAACCAGCAACTACACATACAAGGGAAAGATTACAGTAAGCTCATCAATATATTTAAGTGTGTAACAGCATCAGTTCTTTATTTATTTTCACAGGACCTGTGAAAGAAGGTGTTCTTTAATTAGATAAAGTCTCCCTTGCCACAGTGCTTACAGTCAGTGGCAATAATGACGCGGGCACGCAACCTGTGGCAGGTGAATGTGCCCGTGTAGATAAAAACTGGCAGGCCGTGCTGGTCTGACTCACAATGTCATCGCTGGCATCTTTGGCGGCAGTAATAGACAGCACCAGGACCAGCGGCACCACAGTGGTGAACCAGGACAGGGAGGAGATTTCTGGGATCAGCTGGAATCAGAGACAACCAGCCAGGTGTACACACAGCCAAACACACACACACACACAGGTACACACATACACACACACACACAGCCAAACACACACACACACACAGGTACACACATACACACGCACACGCATGCACACATGTACACATATGCACACGTGCATATGCACACACACACACACACACACACACACACACGCGCACACACACACAATTTGTATGTGGTTATTTTCTATTTCACAAAATGAGACGAGTAGGCCAAGAGGCAGTCAGAGGAGGCCACAGGAGAAGACAGAACACTGTTGACCATAAAGGCTCCATTTCCACTCTGTTTTCCTGTCTAATTCTACCCTGTAAATCTCCAGCCTCGTTAACATGCACTTACTCTTATCATACAGATTTCCAGTGGAAAGGCATTCTGGTCTATGACATCACACAATGCTAAAATAACTGACATCACTTGGATCAATCAAATCACTTATCAACCCAGTGTCAAGAGTTGCAGGAGTATGTAGAGTGTTTCATTTCTTTCTACAGCTAAATTAATTACCTATTTATTAATTTTATTTATTAATTAAATTAATTAATCAATAAATCAATGAATTAATTAATAATGATAAAAGATAAGACCTTATTAATGGAACACTGACTTGACACTAAAGGAACCTCTCCTGTAGTCCATGTATATTATAGTGAGTAAGTCAACAAGGAGACCAACTGTTACAATACGAATGAGTATCAAGATTCAGGTCAATTTTGCACAAGGAGATTGGTCAGGGTAGGGGACTCTCTCATTTTGATTGGCCAAGGCTGTGGGCAGGGTGGCAACCTGGAGGATGAGCAGGAAGAAGAAGTAGGCATTGGCAAGCCTCTGGAATTGCTCGAAGAGGTTGAGTGGCAGGAAGGTCAACAGGTTGTACTTGGAGGTTTTAATGGCGTTTGTCTGGAAGACAAAGAAAGGGAAGTTAGGTATATCACAGGCACACACTTGCAGGAATGTAAGGTGCGTATCAGATCATTAGTGTTTTATTTATTTTGTCAAATACAGATAAGAAAAAAATGATGAATGCCAAAATGTTCTTGGAATCGTTCTTACAAACATTTTACGATCAAATGATCGTACGCATGTTTTGTGAATGAGGCCCTGTGGGTAGGGGATCTTTCCCTCCCCCTCTTTACTTTAAAGGCTAGAACTTGGCCTACTTAAGAAAAGTGTTTTAACCTCAATAGTGTTTCACTGTTACAGCCTCACCAACCAAAAATGCACAGATGGGTGGTATAAACCCTTGTAAATAGAGAAATAAGTAAAGTACAGTTATAATCAGACCACCATGAACCATTAGACAGGTCTGATGAAAAACAGATTTTGAAGGAAGGAAAATGGAAACAGAGAAAAAAAGGAAACTGAAGTCAAAAACCCCAACAAACACACATGAGCTGGGAGGGGCAGCAGTAAAAGCTTGGCAGATCTCAAAGGATCAAATGATGACTTTAGACATGTCTGTGAGTCACAAACTAGATGCAGTCGTCAAATTGAATAAATACTGACCTAAACTTGTCAAAGAATTTTGTCCCAGAACTTATGCTGACATGAAATGGGTGGTCTTGACTCATTGATTATGGCTTCATAGTCATTGTTCGACTTTAAATGCAAATTTTGCAAATGCAAAGTACAGAGAAAAAGCAATTTGACACAATTGTCCAAATACTTTTGCATTTGACTGTATATGTTTTACTACATCCATTACTAGTTGAATTACTAAAACAAACTGTGCATCCCTGTTCATGTCCATGTCCATATATCATATAACTGTATGTTAAATAAAAATTAATGTTTTTATTTAAAAAATTTAATTAGGTCAGGTTACTTTGGTTTTCAACCCCCTCCCCTCTCCCCTCCCCCTCCCCCTCCTGCTCATCCTTTTGAAACCACATGAAAGGTTGACGTTTTTCCTGGCAAAAGTTGGTCTGTGTCAGAAGTGGGAGGCGGGGCTATAGGGGGGGGGACGACGACGACAACATACTTTCTGATTTTAAAGGAAAGCGTACAGAACCCTACACCGCACAGGACCGCAGACCTGGTGTGACTCATGTGTCTGTGAGTTGTTCAGGGAGCACAGTCACCAGCACTCACCGCGTACTTGAAGGGCAGGTTAAACTCTCTGTCGTTCGCTCGTAGACATCTCTCCTCCTCTGAAAGACGGAATGTTACATCACGTTACATCACAGTAGGTGATATTACATGCATTAAGCATTAAGCATTACCTCTTATCCAGAGGGACTTACAATGGGGGAGAACATAAGTGCAGTCTCTCTGATTTACTTGTGCAATAATGCTAGACCTGGGGAAAAACATTCCCACACCAGTTTGTGTAAATACACAACATCACTCAAGATATGGCGCAAATTTACTGTGCTAAGCAGGAACCAAACTACAAAGCCTGGATACTGTCAGATTACATCCATAATAAGTCCCATAGTGCAACTATAACATACTACCAAATGACAGAAAAATACCATAACTTGGATTTGTACAGAAGGTGGGAGTGCTAGGGGGTGGGGGATCGAGCCACAGTCTAAAGAGGTGGGTCCCCCAACCTGTGATGGAAAATGGGCGACCATTCCTTCCGCTGTTCTGACAGTAATATTCGATGAAACTCTAAATTAAAAACTGTAAATTAGATCACAAAAACTCACTGAAGCGCCAGCAGCAAATAATTTCAATTGTCGAAAGTTTGCTTCCTTCCCTTTTTTTAAAGATCCCCTTCTGGCTCTGAAGTGCTATCTCAGATTAGATACAGAACCCCCCCTCACTGCCATGGAACTTCACATGTAAAGACTTTACACTGACTACCATGGGGAGTCTGCTGAACTTGGGGGGGGGGGGGGACAATACAAAAAATGATGAAGTCCGTGATTGTGGGAACGGAATCGTCATGTACACGATGGTGAAGATGGGCCCTGGCTGTGAATGTGTGTGTTTTTTAAATTTATTTAACCTTTATTTACCCAGGGTAGGTTCGCTGAGCACGGATGCTCTTTTGCAGGAACGCCCTGCTTCATGCTCATATACATTCACACCTGGGAGCTGCCCAGTACAACCACAATCCTCTATTGTTGGCCACTGAGCAGCTCCACTGGAAGGAGAGAACATTTTTTAGCCAATTAAGTCAAGGGATGATTAGGTGACAAGTTTTTGCAAGAGCCAGATCTGGGATTTTAGCCAGGACACCGGGGAACCCCTACTCTTTGCGAATAGTGTCATGGGATCTTTAATGACCGCAGTGAGTCAGGACCTCGGTTTAACATCTCATCCGAAAGACGGCATCTCCTACAGCACAGTGTCCCCGTCACTGCACTGGGGCATTGGGGTTTTTATTTGACCAGAGGGAAGATTGCCCCCTGCTGGCCCACCAACACCACTTCCAGCAGCAACTCAGTATTCCCTGGTGGTCTCCCTCTCCAAGTACTAACCAAGCCCACACTTGCTTAGCTTCAGCCAATCGGCAGGAGCAGTGTGTGTGGTGGTACGGCTGCTGGCAAGTGTGGTGGTATGGCTGCTGGTGGTGTGTGCCACAGGCTATCTTATATCTCTGTCTAAAAGCCTCTGTGCTGTCCTGAGTAAACACAAAGCTCATCCAGATCTGTCCTTTGATAATTTCTTTCCCGAAAAAATATTAAAGGGGATGAATTAATTTGTTCATTCGTCGGACATGAAATAACATTTTGAACATTGAGGTTTTTGTGCCTTTTTTTTTAAATATGGGGGAATGTTGCACCTTGTCCCCTTCCTCCAGTTTTCCTGTTGATATATTTATATATTCGATTGATTTTCCTGTATTCCAAGGAAACACTGATGACTGTGAGGTCTGAAAACCTATGTCTGTACAAATATATTTTTTTCCCTTGACTCAGAGATCTTAGACTAGCTACGATAACCTATCTCTAACAGGATAAAACCATAAAACCTCAGCCATGCACCTCATAAACTTCCTGTATTTCGGTGCATAAGCAAAAAAAACTGACGTGTGGCAACCATGGGAACAGAGCATCCTGTTTGGTGAACAGGCCGCTGGGAGATGGATTGAGGGGGTTGCGGTGGCGGCCTCAAACTGTTTCCGAGAGCTTAACTAGGTCGAAAGAACAGGAAGCCACAACTAGGTTATGGTAGCATGGACAGGCTACTTTAACAAAGGTCTGTGTACTTAAATTTAAAAAAAAAATAAATAAATAAAAAAAAATATATATATATATATATTTCTTTCTTGTGGTCAGTGAGGCAAAACTGGCCATAAATGACCAAATATAATGGTGAAATTTACAGAGCCTATTTGTTAACGGCTGATATTGGAGGAGGAGGGAAAGCCACAGGAAGTACAAATCTATGGCTGGCCGATGCCTCATTTATGAAATGGTCTTACGATCAAATGGTGTCTTAAATAGTGGCTTGAAGTTCATTACTTCCTGGGTACTATATGTGGAGGTGATGTATGTTTGAGGGCTGAACGAGAATATCCAAATATCGTGCTTCAAGAATAACATTTAATTGATTCAAAATTTTAGCCATGAAGCGTACATTTATCACGCTTGAGAAACTTTCAGTGGATAAAATGTGCTGATGTCCTTTTTTGTTGTTGTTGAATTTATTGTTTCACCTCCAGCACTTTTTCTGAACATTTCTAAGTCTGCGGTAGTTTGCTTTATCTCAAATAAAATGTCTGCCATTCAAAATGATAAACAGTGTTTCTGTGGAGCACTAGCCAGAGGTTTGAAACGTTTCCCACCTTTCTCTTTCCTTCTCGCACAGTCCAAACCGAAGAAAGACAGCACCGACTCCATTCTTTACTCTACACATCCATGATATGTCTGAAATGGGGGAGAGAAAACAATCATTTAATCATGAGGATGTGTGATTGCAAATCAATTTCAGAGGATTTCAAAGTACACAGTGGTCAGACAGAACAGGACGCAACCCCAAAATTCTTTGTGCCAGTTTCGGTGATCTAAAACACACACATCTAGCACATCTCTGTAATAGCTGCAGACAGTGCATTTACCAAACCCCTCAAAATACCGCCTTATATCTATGACTGACACCCGTACCAACACCACCAGCGTTCAGATCTGGGTCAAATACATATGGGAAACACATGCATTCTCTAGATAACTGTTGCAAGTGTTCTTGGATTTGGGATTCTGCCAAAATATTTTTAAATATAAAAAATAAATAAATAAATAAAGAGAGATATTGGCATATTCTCAAGCCCTCTGCACCCTCAGTAAAGAGTTGTGTTGTACGTGCATACATTACACATTGCACACACATACTCAACACTGACACAGAAGAAACAACATACACCTACACTAGCACAAACATACAATGACTAATACTAATACAGACACAAAATATACTGTACAACACACATAAACTCCACAATAAACACACAACAAACAACACATACACAACACTTACGGCATATTAACACTAACGCATACAAACACACACCAACAACACACACATGGATAAGGATGCTTGGCTGTCTGACGTCAATCTTCCCCGCACTCCTAACCTTATTTCACAGAGAAAAATGAGTGGCGTTCCAGCACTACAGTCATTTTAATCTGTCATTGTCTGACCGGGTCACAGGGAATAACCAGGTCAACATCCCTTCTGTGCAATACTTCAGCTGAGCATTGTGGGAAGGAAACTGAGCAATATCATGGCTGATACGCAATGACCACACTGCACCGCAACTTTGAGCAACAAGCGCCTCAGCACCATTACGGGACGCTTTGGGCTACACAGGTAAATTCTGCCGTTGGTCTTAATTGTGCCAGTGTCTGTGGAAAATATGCCTTGCCTACAGTTATGTTTAAGTAGGTGAATCTTTTTTTAATACATCAAATGAGGAAACCAAAAAAGAAATCTGAAAACAAGCTCATTTTTGAGGAGATGCCCTGCAGTTCCCTGCTTTTTTTGATCACTTTGTGAGCCTTGCTAACAGCTGTGAGTGAAAAATAGGACACAATTTGGGGACTGTGGAAATAATGAAAAAAAGAACAGAAAGGAACGCATTGACTAGGCAATCAATCATCAGCTGTTCATTATTGTTGCATCAAGCTATCTGTCTGTCAGTGTCATGTTTTATCTCCTCTCACCAGGCTTTGTGTGTGTGTGTGTGTGTGTGTGTGTTCGTTTTGGTCTTTGTACAAGTAACTGAAGCAAAAATCTGACATTGATATCTTATAATATAATTGTCATTTAACATGCATATATAATTACAATATACTTGAAAAGGCCAATAAATATTTGAAAAGGGATTACACAAGATTCAATAATTATGCTTGCCAATCATGGTACTACTGTATATAGCCACGCAATGAAGCACAAACCAGTTAACGAAAAGGCATCACGTCTTACTTTTGTGAAATAACCTCCAATGTTCAAACCACTATGGTTGAATAACCAATTACCAGAGGTGACACCATCTGTGAAGGCCCTGGGCCTACAGATCCCAAATAACCAAAAATGAGGACTCGCAGGTGGATGGCCTGGTAACTAAGGCATCCAGGAGCCTGTTTGCCCTCACTTTTTCTTTTTGGCATTAAAGAAGCAGGCATGGTGACAGGATACTCCACCCTGTCCTAGAGAACAGTATCCCAGCCTGGCAGTCATCCTGTAACTCACAGCGACCTGCCACTGAGTCTAAACCTGTCCTCCATCAAAGCCTGGAGAACCAGGTTACACAGAAGTAATGCCCATTACGCAGGAATAATGGTCCTTATGAAGGAGTAATGCCCATTACACAGGAGTAATGACCCGTACACAGGAGTAATGCCCATTACACAGGAGTAATGACCCTTACAGAGGAGTAATTTGTTTATTTGTTTATTTAAAGGACTCCCATTAGCTGATGCCGTGGCAATCAGCTACTCTGCCTGGGGTCCACACCTGACATACTGTACATAACACATTACATGATAAACATTAAATTACATTAATATACATTAAATAGCATCAGTACACATTAATATAAAATGCAAGGATTACATTGATATATAAAAAAAGGAGTAATGACCCTTACACAGGAGTAATGACCCTTACACAAGAGTAATGCCCACTACACATGAGTAATGACCCTTACACAGGAATAATGACCCTTACACAGGAGTAATGACCCTTACACAAGAGTAATGACCCTTACACAGGAGTAATGACCCTTACACAGGAGTAATGACCCTTACACAAGAGTAATGACCCTTACACAGGAGTAATGACCCTTGCACAGATGTAATGACCCTTACACAGGAGTAATGCCCATTACACAGGAGTAATGACCCTTACACAGGAGTAATGACCCTTTGCAGTAAGTCTGGCATCTTCCACCAAAACTCAACACCACAACTCAGCAATGGAAGGGCAGCTCTAACGGCATGAAACTGCACCAGAGAAGCAGGCATGGTGACAGGATACTCCACCCTGTCCTAGAGAACAGTATCCCAGCCTGGCAGTCATCCGGTAACTCACAGGGACCTGCCACTGAGTCTAAACCTGTCCTCCATCAAAGCCTGGAGAACCAGGTTACACAAAAGTAATGCCCATTACGCAAGAATAATGGTCCTTATGAAGGAGTAATGCCCATTACACAGGAGTAATGACCCTTACAGAGGAGTAATGACCGAATGACATCCAAAGTCAACCACACCACATTTAGAGACATTGTTAAATGATGCGGTATAAAACATCAGTGACCTCATCAATGATAGAAACCGTCATTCTTTACTGTCTAACTTCATATCGTAGGCTTTTATTTACATAAAATTACACTTATTTAGCAGATGCTTTTATCCAAAGCGACGTACAAAACTGCATACCAAAGGTCACTGGGACAACTAAATAAACTTATGTCACCTCGCCAATAATCTATCGTTGTGGCTGTCATCTTTGCATTGTCTCCTGGTTTGCAAAGTCAATAAAATTTGACTTGTTTTGTTGTTTTTCTTTAAAAATATTTTTAGCCATGTATTTATAGCCTTAAGCTTTTTAAATGTATTTCTTATCATGTATTCTGAATTGTACATAACTGGAGCTGGATCATATATGTTCTCAATTTCAATGTTTTTAATAATAATAATAATAATAATAATAATAATAATAATAATAAAACTAGAAAGGTTACAATTCCTGAAGGAATTGTGTGGGCTTGCTTCAAATTCCAACTGGCATTGTCCTCAAGTCAAGCCTCAATGCATTTCAATGAGAACGCATAGCTCAGAAGAAGCACGAAACCGTCCAGACCCACGGCGCACTGTAGCGTTACAGCCGGGGATCAGCAAATAGCGATTATGATCCAGGGATTAGTCATATCCTAAAAGTGTCATGAGTAAAACTTGGCTAACTATATATCTAGCTAGCTATGGCATGTCGCTTTGTACGTCGCTTTGGATAAAAGCGTCTGCCAAATAAATGTAATGTCCTCACCTCTGTAACGTTATTTGTTGTCCTCCGTGTGTCCATAAGATAAAGACAAAATTTTGTTAATAAAAAGTTCACACAGTAACATAGCATCATATATATATATATATATATATATATATATATATACATCATGTATGTCATATGTACAATCGGTGTGGCCTTGAAAACAAATCAAACCCAAATTATGCAATTCACAGAATTACATCTAGAGGGAATACTTATTGAGTCACTCTGAGTCTGAAGAAAGACTGTTTACACGAGAGCACTTTCTTCAGTAAGAGCACACCTTCAGTAAGTCAAACCACTGTTTGACAACTGCATCTATGTTCTGCGAATGCCCGACTGCATCCCTCATATGGTGTAACCAGAGATTAAAAGATGGACACAACAGTGCATGCTGATCACATGCCCCCCCCACTCGCCTTGACACCCAGGGCACCGGCAAGGTTAGGTCATAATTATATATTATCATAATTTGACAGGAAAATATGAAACAAAAAATATATGACATGAATAAAGTGATATTAATAGCATAGTATATACTGTGCTCATTTAAAATTCTACTTTTGTTAATGTCATTTTATGCATTATGAAGAATTGTACTAAATGTTTTTGTATGATATATAGTGCAATATCCACAATATGCAATAATTTGATATATTTCGTAAAACATGCAATATTTTTCAGTTTACTCAAAGGTATTCACATTTCCATAAACAACAAAAAAATGATTGTCATAATTGTTCTTCCATAAGAGTAAGTGCAGTTTAGCTAGGAATCTAAGCTGGAGATAAGTTAATTTAGGCTTTTTATTACATCTTGCCTGATCACAAAGTTCAGCAAATTAGCAAAACACAGAACAGGTAAAACAGGCTACTAGGCACCACAACTGATGTAAGTTTTATTTATTTAACTTTCACTTTAAGTACAGCCAGAACACTAAACATGCTTGGGCTATTAAAAAACACTATAAAAACACAGCACTCAAAGTTATTCAGACAACATGTAGAGAATAATTCACTTCTTAATTGCTCCTCAGTTAAAGGACAGAGATGGTTCTTAGCTAAATGCCACGGGTTCAATAACAGTTCATTTTCCATTTAGGACACACACCGGCAAGCTATTCTACTCACCGACAGGCGTCTATGTCACTTCCTGTACTTTCTGAAGCTTCATCCGTCACCCCATCCAGTCAACCGACACAACCATTCAAACGAACGCATTCGTGACTGCGAAGACGTGAACGCAAATGCAGACACCGCTCTCTGAGACAAGGCGACTCATTCACCACTACACACATTCTGACTTCCCCCCCCCCCCCCCCCCCCCTCCACCTCCACCACAGGCCTGACACACCCACAAACCCACCGCGCGCTGAGCCCCGTCCTCACACACACGCAGCCTTACCGGTCAGCCCAGTCGCGCGCGCTCCCGGCCAGCGGCCAGTCCTCTGCGTCGCCCCGCGTCCGCGCCCTCAGGGCCCCGCGGAGGGGTTCCGGTCCCCGGCCCGTGGGAGGGGAGCGGGGCTGGCACTACGGAGGGGACGCGTCTAAACCCCGACAGTCCAGATAAACAATACCAAGCCGCCCCTCCTGGGCCTCCCCGCATACAAGACAGCCCCCCCCTTCCAGTCTAAACCCTCCTCCTCCCCTCAACTTCTGTCTTCTCAAACTTCTCTTTGTTTCTGAGTCTATGTTAGGACTTCCCTGCGAGTGCATTGGTTTCCTCCAGACTAAAAAGGGAAACTTTACTTTCTTCTCTTTTTTCCCCCCCTCTCGTTGTTGCTTTAGTTCAGCCTCCTGCACAACCTCCTGCCCCTCACCACACACACACACACACACGCACGCTTGCACACACACACACATAAACGCACATAAAATACACACCCACACACAAAAGGTTTATAGAGTCCTGCTTTTTGCTCCTGCCGAGGGCAGATGCTTCTTGTCTGCACCGCTCAGTCGTCCCACCCCTCTGAGGGTCAAATATTAACAGAGCAAGCTCACGCTATGTATACAACTGGAGACTTCATCCGGTCTCTATGGCTTTCAGCTGCGCAGCGTTCTGATAATGTTCACTCAGAAGTTTGCTGGAGTACTGAGTACGCTGTGGGAGACGAATCTGGAGGGGTAGACATCTTATCTGTGTGTCTCCACAGAACCCACGCCCACACATTCTGCTGCCTGGCCAGGTTTCAGGGAGTGCTCTACTGAGACATGAAAAGCAACTGTATAAAGATCCTGGTGAGGCTGCACCCTTCGTCACACAGCACTCAAAACAGAGGAAAGAAAGACACAAAAAAAACCATCAAATAAATTAATGGCAGTGAAGCTATTGTTGTGCCAAGTCACAGAAACATGCGTGCAAATGGTCATGATTACATTGTGCATTTGGTGCCGATTCAGATTTCGGTTAATTTTCCATTGGTAAGTATTACAAATACATACATTTGAATTTTCCTTTAGAGCTTCTCAAATAACATACATACGATCTAATGAACTTGTTAATTAATAAAAGGCCTAGACACAAGATAAAATACTGATTAACAAAGTTCTATTGGTGATATAAAAGTAAATAAATAAATGGGTGGCCTATCACATGTCTAAAGAACCCAGCTCATATTTGACATTCTGAATTATTAAATATGATTATGTCTGAGCTCAATGCCCATATAAAAACAAAACAAGATTCAGTGCAATATCCCCCCCCCCTCCCCCCTTCCCCCTGTCATGTGCAGCTTAAAGAGTACTGTAAGCCAATACAGGGCAGAAAACAGCTGTGGCGGTGCTCTCTATGGGCTAAAGTTTTCAAACTGATTGCACTGCTGACCACACCCAATCTGTCATGACAGGTGTTTTGCCTCAGCTATCAATGGAAAAATACTTGCTTTGACATATACTGATTCAGGTCTGGTCAGCAGTGTAACTTAGTTGATCATTTCAGCCCGTAGGCAGCACTGCAACAGCGGTTTTCTGTCCTGTGTTGACCTGCTCTTTAACTTGCAGTTGCCCGACTGAACAACAGGGGTCGCTAGTGCACGATGAGTCATCAGTGACTGACTGATACCCTCACATCCCTGGATGAGGCAGGAGCACATCGGGCATTGCCCTGCAGAGCGGATGGCCAGAGCCAAGAGCAGCATGGTCTGGAGTATGAACCAACCGTGGGGCCCGTCCGCATAGTGAAACAGTGCCTTAACATGATTAACCCCCCCCCCCCCCCTCCCACCCTTCCCCACTTACTTTCTGTAGAAACCTGTCTGGATTCAATTCCATATTATCCATCTGGTTTGAATGACTCATTTCCTGCTTTAGTTAGTTTAATGAAAGGCAGAAACTGTGGTAGTACTGAAATGCATTTAGCCACAACAACCAAACGTTGTTCAGCCAGCCGCGTATTTCTCAAAAAATCACTGCTATCAACACACAGAGGAAGAGTAAATGTACCAGCACAGACATACCTTACTGAGTATATCTGTAATTTGAATCTGTTCTTTTACCCGGGAGCCTTTAATGTTTAACGTAAAGGACAGCTAGCCAGAAAGAACCCAGATATCTATTTAACAACAGTGACCCCCAACGACCAAGAGGGGTATTACAGCAAGAGGCCTGTGACCTCAGAGTGAAACTGGACAAATTTATTATTTTTTTAACGAAGTGGCCCGATGAATTTAGTTGCTTAATCAGCAGAATGCATATGCATTGTGTTGCACCCAAAATACTGAAATAAGAAGCAGCAAACATGCATTTTAGAAGGAAATATTTGTAAAAGTAAATACACAGAAAATTATTGAGCTTTGACAAGGGCAGAGTTAAATGTAGGGATGAAGATATATGTCACTGCATATGAATGAAGTTTGACCCTCCAAGAGATCACAAATATGGAACCATTACCATGGAATCAATTAAAACGTGTGAGTAAGTGTTGTGAGTCACAAAAATGAAATTAACTCCAAAATTACTGATGGCACTTATCAAGGGAGGAATCTTTCATTTTTTCAGAAGGAGACCAAGCCCCCCCCCCCCCCCCCAAAGCCGGGTTAATGATCAGCCATTTTGTGTTTCAGGAAACAAATTTCATATTTGGCAACCATAGTCCTTATCAGCACTGTGACATCGACTAGAGCTCCTTGCATTTTTGCCCCCCCCCCCCCCCCCCCCCCCCAACATGTAAATGTTCTACTGAGCAAACACACAAACATATAAGACATATGCCACCTCGACTGGCCGCCAAGACTCAGATATGTTAAGTAGGTTCCCTTTCCGTTGAAAATGGAAATTTAGTATTTTTCAGCCTTAACATACATTCCAAAATAACACATGCAAATGAGGACCAAGGATTCAGTTGTTAATAAACAATTGTTAAATCAGTTGTTACTTGGTGTACAGAAATCAAGATACAAACTTTTCAAGTCCAGAATTCCAGACAGAACAAGAACAGACACACCAACAGCAGCTGCACTCAACTGAATATTTTAGGCAGCTGCATACATTTCAGAATAGTGTTGATGAAAACCTCTCAAAAATTGTATCATTTAGCTATCTGCTTAGGAAAGGATTATTGGACGGATTATTACTAAACTGTCCAAGTTTCTTCAGTAACTTTTATAAGGGCAGCCATCAATGCAGTCGGAAAGTTACCAGTGAAGCATTTACAAGAGTTTAAGATCATCTAGTACGATTAAGTAATGGGTGACATCATCCCTGCCTTCAAAGGGTGTTAGTACACTCAAACTATGCCAAGAAAACACACCCCCACCCCCTTACAGAACTACTAGAGGCCTTTGCCGTTGTGTATAAACAGGCAAACACATGATAGTTGGATATTTTCATCACCATTGTATGCCCTGTTCAGGGTAAACCAGACCCAACCCACACTGATCTGGGTTCAAATGATGGCTGTTGTGCCCAGTTTATAACTGCCGAGAGGTGTGAATAATGAGTAACACGAGCAAATAAATGAATCTGGATGTTCATCATTTTTTAATTTGTTTATATTTGAAAGCAGTGAAAGTATTGAGATGGCAGGAATCGTCACCCAAAAATGGATTTTGGCTTCAGCGTACTCAGGCACAAGTAAAGGAGACGTATCACTTCATCATGCTAAAGGTGGGCTGGTAGCGAAGACAATGGAGTCACAATTACAGCTAATGTTGCATATAGTGTATATAATGTCCATATCAATATTAAAATAAAATAAAAACAGCTCATGTGAAATATAGCGGAGTTAAAGCAAACTGGATGTAGTGGAGTGAAATTAGCCTGAAGAGAGAAGACAATATCAAAATAGATGATGAACAGGAAATAAATCTGGAAATCTTAGAAAAGCAAGCCATCTTGTGGAGCCAATTCATACTAATCCATAACGTCACAAAAAGAATTAACATAACTGCGTCCCAGCGACAGGTAAGCAAAACTGTAGCTGTGATGCAGTTATGTTTATGACATTTATTTGGGTTTTCCATACAAGACAAAATACATGGACAAATATGCAACACAATATGTATTGCAACTAATATATAACAAAGTGAAATGAAATACTGACTTAGGTTAAATCTGTATTTAACCTGTATTATTCCACATGTACAGTACAGAAAGCCATTCTCAGGTGAAACATTGCATGTTGCTGCATCCCAAATACTCCCTTCTGCATTATGCATCCAAGAAGACAATCCTAATGCTACAAAACTTTGAATACTACACCGTTTCAGTACTTCGCAGCATGCAGCCAACACTCCACAGTTTCCACCTTTGCAATTGCCCACGCGTTGATATCATAATCACAGCTTTGCTCTCGGGAAAGACACCCTCTCTTTCTATCTTGTCCTGCTTGTACTGTATAGCATGGCTGCCGTCACTTCTGGGAAAACCCAGACCAGTCAGACGTAGCATTTGCTTGGACACACATACGAAAACTTTTCTTGACCCCTAATAAGCAGTAAAAAAAACATGTACTACTCATAATCTATCAACAGTGCCAGTTGATTCTCCTAACCCTGAACATTGAACTTGATTACTCATATCTCAAAGAGAGTCATTTTGCTCATATTCTGCGATCTAATCTTCCAGTTATCAGGCAGTTATCTATTTGACCCTGCTGAACAGAGCATGTATGTTAGGAACAATGCTCCCCATTGTCAAACCTAATTTAAAATAACACCTATAACATGGGAAAGACCCAAGCCAAGTCAAATGTGTATTCAAAACACTTTTAATTCTTTAGATGGAGTGGTGTCAGGATCCAGTCCTGGAGGCCCGTAGTGTCTGCTGGTTTAAGATGTTGATTGGCTAAGAAACACACACCTTGTTCTGAGGGCCTTAATTGGCAGCTGACGGAAAGGAAACCATAAATACCCATAGGCCCAGTGGAATACTGAAGCTGGATGTTCACTATGACACATACAGAGTTTGTGAAATACCCTCCAATCAGCAATCAATTTATACTGTACCTGAAATATCAGGCAATTCAAGATCCAATCCAGTAATTAAGCCATTAAGACCTCAGCTGGGACAAAGGTTGTTTACGTGTTAAGGATCGTGACTGGTCATTTGTTTTTCTGTCAAACTGTAGTAATGGTAAGATAGATGGCTTATTGTGACATCACAGTTCAGTATCTATGAATCCCTGAGACCAGAATGAACTGAGGGCTAAATATCTGCAGAAAAGTCACCTGCATCTGACATACCCCAGTGACACACTCCCAATCCCAATAAATGTGGTTTTCAACTGCAAATATTTTTTTGTACATTTAGATGATCAACACAACCATATGAAGGTGTCTGAAAACATATACTAATATTAAAAGATAAAATAGAGCAATAGAAATTAAGTGTCAAATTGCAAAAGTTCAACTTACCGTGAAAATAACTATAGAGAGTACATTTTTGAATTCCTGCCTTGTAAAATCCACCTCCTTGGAGCAGAATCATAAACACACCACATTACAGTTTGGGACACTATTTTCGTGAAACCACCAATACTAATGATCAAACAGCACAAAAAAATAAAACAAAAAGGTACGTACCACAGTGAGAGGCCAGATATACCTTTTCCCTCTGGGGCGTAAGTGCTCCGACACTGCTCAGGGCCAGACCCCGAGGTGCTTCTTCAGTTTCCCTGGAAACAAGCCCTCCCCTCCTCTTGCTCAGGTGAGTAAATCCGAGCTCCCAGACAAAGGTGACCCGCCCCGCTCCACAGACACAGACAACAGAGCTTCTTACAAACGTCCCGTCCGGCCTCTATCCCACACACAGGGAGCGCAGACGGCCAGGGGCACAGCTGGGGAGCGTGGATTCGAGCAGGGGTGCGTGTGACCAGAGGTGTGTGGGGTGCAGCGGCGTAGAGAGAGAGAGAGAGAGAGAGACAGTGTGATTGAGAGTGTCCACGCTGAGCTGAGCATGCAGGTGAAACGGATCAGAGGGAGAACGCGCGGTGCCTCGATCTTTGGACCCAACAGGAGACCGCGAGCCGCGAGCACAACAGCGCCATAAAAGAGAGGAGGGAGCAGCGGCAAGGCCCCGCCCACAGCGGCCGATCGATACTTCAGAGCAGAAAGATTAGGCAGCGACCGCAGGTCATTTCAGACTCATCATATAAAGTGAGGACACACCTACACGAAGATCCACCCCAGGCACACAGTACAGACATACTCCCTCTCTCACCCCCACTAACACATCTTTTCCTCTCACCTCCATGAACACACACACACAAACACACTCACCCATCTTCCCCTCTCACCCCCATGAACACACACACCCACTCTGGTACTCACAGATAAAAATATAGAACAGAAATATAAGGAACACCCATGTATGCAATACAAAATATGTCATGCTTATTTAAGCACAATAACTCCCATATTAAAGGATTTACAACACAATGTACTGCATTCTAGAGTACACGTACACAATGGCATATTTTCTCTTATCACTTGAATTCTAAAAGCACAAAGTCATGAATATGTCAATTTAGTTTAGAAACATCTCTGATATTTGTGACTGGTGTTTTGATAGGTGTCAACATACCAAAAAAAAAATTTGTCAGCTCAATTACAGGAACTGCTTGGCAATATTGGTTTTCATCAGAATCTCTAAAGGGGCACAAAGGCAACTTGATACCTTTCTGAACACAACTGACCTTCTGTAGTGCTGGAATCTACAATCTGGCGGGGGGAGGAGGGGGAGGGGCTTCTATTATGAAGGAATGAGTGAGCCTGCATGATTGCACTTCTCTGTGACAGGAATGTTCTCCATTTTGTACACAGATAGTAATACAGTGTTATGAGCTGCAAAATGCTCCAAAGTAATGATGATACAATTTTGTTTCAATTTTTTAAAAAAAGTTTTTACATTTTGATTGCTGGATATTTTGACATGTGTAAGTTCCATTACTGCATGAGCGTCACTTAGAACTGTGCTGCTGGTACTGCCCCAACTCTCAAGAAACCTGTGGCCCAGTCACCTCTGGCAATTTCCTGAGTGTGCACATGCCGAACGGTTTTCCATTCTTCGTGAGAAGTAATATTTGCCGCTGTGAAATCAATTCAGATAAAAGCAAGGCTACATACCTCAAGATATGAAAAGTTATGATAACCAAGTTTGTGGGGTGATAAAACTCACTTACATGCGAGGGAGAAAGTTGCAAACAATACTTCTTTGTACCAGCTTTTCGTGTACAAACCCCACCAAGTGAATATAAAAACGCTGTTGTTGCCAGCACAAAAAATAACCAATAACAAACCGTAATTATTTTATCCCACTACTTGTTTTATTACTGGGCAATAACTCAGGTTTAATCGTTACTCAAGTCTACAAAAGAATCGTCCGATCAGAGACTTCATCCTGTCACTTCTGGTAATAATCACCACACCACTCAACCACCCCAGGTTATATTTATTTAATCATTTATCCTTGAATTATTGGTTTATTGAAACTATTTATCATTTATTTATACAGGTGGTCTCACTGAGATTAAAATGTCTTTTATAAGAGACCCCTGCTGAGGAGACAGCAGTCATGCACTCACTACCATTACAGACATAAATAATACAAGTTTTAAAGATATTCGAGTTGAATCCTGCACCCCTAACACTTCCTGTTTCCTGTGGTCAGTTTCAGTTTTGAACCAACCACAGACCTCCTTTTCTACCTGCTCTCTTCAGGAAGTTGAAGTTACGGTCAGCATTATTGTATATAACTACACCAAACCTGCCCGTTGTGGTCGCTCTGGTGTACAGTACCTTGGAATTCAGTGAAGGGAAGGCAACACGCTGCTGTCTCTCTGTTTGTCATGCGTTTATAAGAACATTTGAGGTCCCAACAAGGACACCACTTGGCTTATTGGCATTAACAGTAAAAGCCGTGTAAAAAGTCCATTGAAATATTCTCATAATATTGTACACTCAAATGGCTGATACTGTCTGTGTATATCTCTTTATCAGTCAGTACATCAGTACACATAACCATTTTGCCCTCAGTCAAAATGGTGAAAATGCTGACTGCAGAGATTGTACCAACTTTCATAGTTCAATTATTTCTCAAGGGTAAAAATAACCACCATTCTGGATCTTACTGGCCCATTGCACTTCTACTTCAACCACTCACCCAACGGAAGAGGAAATGTGAATGTTTAAAAGATGCTGACTGTGCAACAGATGTACAATGTGTCCCATGAAAATTTCAATCCTTGATTTATTATATCAGACAAATAAATAAATCTCCCAGAGACAAAGACAAACAGTTTCTTAAATACTTTATATACAAAATTCATGAATCAGTATGCATTTAATGATAAATACTATATTTTTCCCCCGCCAATGGTGGTACATAAATAAAAATTCACAGCCCAATGTCAACGTACATTGATTGCTATACAATACATGCTATCTTTGTCATTTTTAGAAAGATATATATATATATATATATATATTTGTGCAAGAGTCTGTGTTTTTTTTAAAGAAAAAGAACAAGTGAACAGAAATAAAAAAGAAGAAATAAACAGAACACTTGCACTGCTTGGCACGAGGTAAACACTAAATAATCCCTCCTCAGATCAAGCCGGAACGGAGTATCACCCCAATGCCCACCTCTTACCCAGCAGGGAGCTCACACAGTCCCTGATAGATAGGGGCCAATCTGACAAATCTGACTACTGAGATACCAAAAGGTGCGGGTTCAACAGCTAAATGAGGATGTAACAGGGATGAGCGTTAGGATTTATGAACTTAATTGTAGATAATTGTATCTATAGCAACAACTGCTACCAGTGAACAACTGCTTTGAACAGATAATGTTCTGCAATGGAGGGAAAAGTTGTTCAGTTGGGTCACAGAAATCTGTGATTGGGGGCATGTGATAGGCTCCACCCATTATCAGGGTCATGATGCCTACCTTGGCCATACAGTAGCTAGCAGTGGTCAAAGCCACATGTGGGCTCTGGTGAGGGTGGTAAATGGGCAATCTATTCACATGCATAAAAATATCACTATGTGGCATACAGTAGTAGAATACTGAAAAGTGGTTGGCCATACAGAATGTGGTCCAGTAAGCTGGTTTCTTTGAGAGGACAGCATTGAGGTGTACATTCTTTTTTGTGTTCACAGGCTGATTTGAAGAAGGATCCTACATCACACAAAGAAAAAAAAAAAACATTCTCAGAAAAACTGTCAAACACAAACGACATAAAAAGAACCCAGTAACATTTGCAGTCGCCAGACTTTCACTTCATCAAACTGACAATGTGAACAAGTGACATGAATGGGCATTAAGAAAAGGAAAACAGTTGAATGTGCAAAAAAAAAAATTAAATTAAAAATAAAGAAGGACACCTTATCGTTAACAGTTACGGTACGCTTTCGGTTTGGTCCGGTTTTTGGCAGGCATCCCCAGCCCTCCATTTCAGTGAAGTAACACAGACACTGGGGAGGGTTTCTGTGTGGACTCCACGTCTGTCAAATGCAGTTAAACACAGTAAGGCCGCTGAGAAGGACAAGGGCACGAAACTCGCGAGAAAGAAGAGCTGTGTGAAAAAAGCCACAGATTTGGGACTGCTCCCTTACAGCGTCTCGTCTGTGTTTCTCCGAAGCCTCCACTGGTTCCTGAATGTGTGCTAACCGATCCTGGCAGAACTACCTATGCCTGACATTAAAATGGAATCCTCAGGCAGCCATTTTCTATGTGTGTGTGCTTTTTACATTTGGCTAAAAAACTTTGTGGCAGTGCAGTATAATGGTTAGGGACTTGGACTTGGAACGGAAAGCTCGTTGGTTACTCTTCGCAGCCGGGAAGAGTAGCCAATTTACTTTATCTGGACTGTGTCGGTAAAAACATGCAGCTGTGTAAACGCATTGTATGTAAAAACGTAATCTGCGCAAGTCACTCTGAGTAGGGCCGTCCGTTAAATGCCAAAATAAAAGTGTAGGCTACTTTTTGAAATGACTGTCAATGTTTTCTGAAATATGTGCACTTTACGCTCCAGTGTGATTTATGCGCTGAACAGTGATCGCAAGGTTGCGGACCAGACTTTTTTTCATAAAGCATTCCTCTTTGCCCATGCCAGTTCCGCAACAAACCTCAAAATAATACGTGCAGAGCAAAGTTGTTGTCTCTGTGTTTGTCATGGATTTATAAGAACATTTCAGGTACCAACATGGACACCACTTGGCTTATTGGCATTAACAGTAAAAGCCGTGTGAAGTCCTTTGAAATCTTCTCGTAATTTAGTATACTAGAATGGCTGACACTGTCTGTAGATTTTCTCTTTATGGTAGAATTCCACAATCTGATTCAAGTAACCTCTCCATTCAGAGCATTGATACTGTGGTGCATGGAAATTTCCATTATAAAAAAACACATTTTAGACATTTAGCCACTTTAAACCCACAATCCTTTAGAGCGTTCTCCAGAGTTCTCAAGTTTCTTTAGTCCAAATCCTCTTCAATCAGATGAGCAGAACACCTTCAGGAGGCCAAAAGTAGGATTTTGACACATTAACCTTCGATCAGGGTCATTCACATCCGTCTGTCTGCCGATCCAAACTGAAGATTTATCCAGACCGGAAGCTTCTCTAGGTCTCAGATGACTTCACTGCAAAAGGTCCTCGGGCTGTGCGAACACCGGCACGTTTAGTGTAAAGCCCCCACCTGGCCCAAACCACAGAAGGCGCTCCATTGGTGCAAACATGCTACCCATGAGCAGCTGCTACAGCACGGCAGCCATTCCCTCCCCCCGCAGAGTTATTGCTAAAAACAAAAGACCATGGCAGTGTAAAACCACTCAAACAATTTAAAAACAGAAGCTTCCTCAATCACCTCTTATTTTCAAATTTGATCAAAGAGCAGACCTATTAACCCTACATGGAAAAACCAAGGTGTGTCAGTTAGCGGACGGACTAGGTTTGGCGTATGTAACTGACCTCCTTTGTGAGCAAACTGTGGTCTGTTATGACTGAGCAGTGTAGAAGCGTCACAGTAACTGCAGTCTGTATTTCACAGCTATGCTTTTTAAGGCCTCAGATTCAGGGACATGACTGCACTTTAGAATATATTGCACTTGGACCCAAAACCAAGAAGGGATAACTCGGCGTGAGTCAACCGTGAGCGTTCGTTTGGACCGGGGCGAGCTGGACAAGCGGCAGCCTGAATAGTAGCAGCGGTGGAGGCTGGGAGAGTCCGACAGAGACAGAGTGAATGAGTGATTGAGTGAGTGAGTGAGTCACTGAGTGAGTGAGTTAGCGAGTGAGTCACTGAGTCACTGAGTGAGTGAGTGAGTTAGTGAGTCATTGAGTCACTGAGTGAGTGAGTGAGTTAGTGAGTCATTGAGTCACTGAGTGAGTGAGTGAGTTAGTGAATCACTAGAGTGTGAGTGTGTGTGTGTGTGTGTGAGTGTGAGTGAGAGTGAGAGTGTGTGTGTGTGAGTGAGAGTGAGAGCGTGAGTGTGTGTGTGTGTGTGTGCTTGCGTGCGTGTGCGTGCATGTAAGAATGACAGAGTGTGGGTGACCAGATGTCTATTGCCGTAAGAGGAGCAGTCCAAAAACTGTGCTGTCCAGACGAGCCTGGCAGGCAGCTGGAGGGGGCAGCTCTCTCTTATCTACAGTTCAGCATCTTCATCAGAGAGGGGGTGGGTGGGGCAGAACGGGGGGAGAGGGTGGGAGAGCTTTACCTGCAATATGGGCGGGGCCTCTTCTTTGGGTGACCCTCCCCCAGCCTGACACTCATTCCCTGCCTCTTCCAAGCAGAGGGTAAAGAGATGAGGTGCTGCTTCATCGAAAGTTTCACCCGCCAATCACACCACTCTGCCTTCTGATAGGCTGTACAGCACAGCAGCTACCACCCTTGTACACCACTAGCCCCAGCCACCACGCCCACCCTCTCACCATTGGTCGATAATGGCAGGGTAGTTCCACCTCCTCCACCGCTCCTCCCCCCACCTCCGACCCCGCCCTCCTCATCTGCCCTCCTCGGCCGAGCGGGTCTCGGACTTGAGCTTGACGAACTCCTTGGCGACCTCGTCGTTGTTGCGCTGGGACAGGATCCTCAGGACGGTCTGTCCCGTCTCGTCCATGTGGACCCGCCGGCCCAGGGGGCACCAGCAGGCGCAGCTGCCCCTCTCCGCCACGTCCCGCAGCTGCAGCACGGCCACGCCCACCACCCGGTCCGCCCGCCCAAAGCAGTAGTCCTTCACGCACACCTGCAGCTCGTAGCAGTCCGGCCCGTCCTCGTTACTGAGGATACTGCAGAGAGAGGGGGAGAGAGGGGGGTTGAAGGATGGACACTCGGAGAACGAGAGAAAGAGGAGACGGAGTAGGGGAGATAAAGAGGAAGGAGTGAGGTGATAAGGGGGAGAGAGATAGTGAAAGAGGAGGCAACAAAGGGAGGCAAAAAATGGAAACGAAGCAGACATAGAGGTGGAGAGAGGAGTAGGAGGAGATGGAAGAAAAGAGAAAGACGGGGTGGTGAAGGGAAAACGAAAGAAGAAGGGAAAGAGATTGGGACAAAAATATTGAGGAAAAGAAAGATGGAGTGGGAGCATAAAGTGATATAGAAATAGCAAGTGAGGGCGACACATGGTAAAAGGAGGATGAATACCACTTATACACACATCTGGTGTTTGTGAGTAAAACTGCTGATTACATAAAATACTGAACAGCTGCCATCTGCACTGACAAGATAATACAGGAATACAATAACAATGGATCAGAGTTCAGAGGAATAGGGGTTGGGCTGCTCAAACTGAGACTGTGGGGGTGGGGGGGTGAGGGGGGGGCATAGGGGCTACAAGGGGGGTAGAACAATGTTGCCGTGCTTGCTGGTTGCCGGGTATCTCTGCACTCACAAGTGGAACGTCTCGTTGAACTTGGGCGCCCAGCTGTTGTTCTTGGACTTGGTGGTGAACCTGCGCTTCTTGTCGCTGAGGTGGGGCCCGATCATGGTGATCTCCACGAAGGGACGGAACATTCCGGAGGTCTGCCACTTCAGGTCGTTCGCTGCCACAACTGAGAGACAGGGAGAAAAGAAAGAGGGAGAAAGCAGGTGAGAGAGAAGGGAGCAGAGGAAGTGATTTGTATATTATTTACAAAATAATTTGAAATTATAAAGAATAAAGTGAAAATACATTTTTGCTAAATAAACATAGCATGTGAGTATGAGGCAAGCACACAAGAGATATTCAAAAAGCTCTTTTAGTTGCATAAAGGTGAGGGAAGAGAGCCTATAAGGTTGCAGGTTCCATTCCCAAGCTGTCCATTCTCAACTGTACACTGCTGTTGTACAACAGTGTTGTACAACAGTTGAGTTCAACCTGATTTGCTTCAGCAAATAACCAGCCATATAAATAAACATTATAAATGAATACTGTAGCTGTATAAAGCTGTTAGTGGCTTTAGAACACATAAAACCGTATACTAGAATTCTGGCTGGAATTCTGGGCTTGGGCTGTTCCCCGCGGTGGATTTTGGGGCTCACCTTTCACAGTGACTTTGTGTTCCCCTGTTCCAGGGTGAGTGAAGAGGTCAACCTGTATGGACACCTCCCCCACGGACTTGTCCACTCCCGACCCTACACACATACACAGAGAGAGAGAAAACACAAGATCTAAACGACTTCCAAGAACAACTCACTAGTGTCTAAAATCCCAAAAGGCTAAAGGCCATGCATTGTGTGAATGAAAAACCCTGCTGTTTATTTAGCAGCCAAGCACATGATATTTGCGGATCTGCATACACACAACAGGGCCTGGTAAAACTGAAAAACAAATTATCTGCAGAAGGTATGTACATATATGTGTAGGCTTGGAGATGGTTTTCAGTCGTTTCTACTATTAATAAAATTATACTAGTAACTAAGTTACTAGTTAGTCATATCAGTAAGTCACACCAGAACAGAAAGTTTCCTTCTGGTATTACTGCCTTCATACTGATATGTCATGCCACAGTGTCAGAACCAGGTCAGGTAAAACTGTCAGGTCAAGCGAGGGGAGTATGAAGTAAGGTAAGGCAAGGTAAGAGAGAGGGGTGATGTTAGCCAATGAACTGGGGAGAGAGGCTTTCATTCCGAGTGGCTTTCGTGGGCCAGAGGGAATTTTGGAGGGTGAGGGTGGGCTTGGGGGTGGGGGGGGATTGCAGGGAAATGCAAAGGTGGCGAATAACATAGCCCCACCCCCTGGCTTGGGGGCTGTTGTCACCTACCCCTGGTTGGCTGAATTTTCTCGCTAGCTGTAAACCTTATACCTCGTCCATTGTGCACTTGAAGGACGGACAAAAGCAGCAGAAAAAGAAGGGAGAACAAAGATGACAAAAAAGAAGACAGCGACAGAAAGAGGGAAAAAAGACAGAACATACAAAGAGCATCTCCTGGTAGTCTGCCCCTCATCCCAGCCCCCCTCCCAAAATTTGGGCTTTTATCTGGGCTTTGCCTGAGCAGAGGACCAGTCATGGCAACTGAGGAACAACGGGTCCTCTCTGCTGCCCTCTGCTGGCTCATGGCTGCTAGCTAAAGAATAATAGTGAAAATGACTAAAAACATAAAGAAGTTGAATGCCCGGTGTCAAGGTTTCAGTCTCTGGCAATATGTCAAAAGACTTCTGAAGAATTATAGAATCAAAAGAGATTTGTAACTGAATACAGAATGAAGCGTGTGAGGTTGGGTGCGGCCAGGTCAGGCTCCTACCCTGAGCGTGCTGGGTGGTGACGAAGGTGCGGATGAGCGTGTCGGTGGTCTGGGTGTACAGGGACAGGGCGTAGCGCAGAGAGGAGAGTTCCGGGCTCTTCTCCAGGAAGGCCTTCTTCAGTCCGTTTCCTCCCGCGTGGAAGTATTGCTGCGGGTGCAAGGCCAAAGAAGAAGGTTCATATCATCGAGTTATCGTCAAGGACCACCCTGTTTATCAAAGGCCTTCCAGGAAGCTAGTCTGCTGAGGCCTGCTGGAGTTCTGGAGTCCTGGAATGCCTCTTCATTACTAATGCTCCAGCTGGAACCCCACACAAAAACTTCACTTTTCAGGCGTTTGTGTGTGGGTCACTTCAAAGAGCAGGCGTAGGCATCTCATAGTGCTCATAAAATTTCTACAGAAGTTTAAAAAAAGGCAGTAAGGTTCAGCAACATATACGTAATCAACACATCTGCAGATTCTTCCAGCTCTCAGAAAATGCCTGCTTTCTAGGAGATAAGATGCTCTAAAGACAAGATAAGATTGCTTACACGATGTGGAACTGTAAATGTGGCAGTTTGCCCTATGTAAGGCTGTACGATAAGCAATCCATAAGCTATAGCATCATCAACTGCCAATAACTCCCAAGGACGTATGATCTACATGGCAGAAGTGAAGGATGCTTCCAGAACACGGCCTCCTCTTCCTCACCTTTATCGTGTCCAGCGCCACGTCCATAACTGCGCACTGCTTGGGCGTCAGGCTTTTCGCCTCACCTGAGACCATGTGATCCTGCATAACCAATCAGACAGAGGTGAGTGGGCGGGGACTTCCCTTGATATATCTCCTCTAATGTAATGCACATGGAGCACAGGATGGCTTAAATTATATTAACATTTAAAATTTAGGCATTTAGCAGACACTTAACCACTTACATGTGAATGTTACAAGGCAAAAAAAACAGGGCTGCTTCTAGAAAATGTATTGATGTAAAGGCAAGAGAAACAGTAAGAGATGCAGTTTCTACAAATAACAGACTTAAAGCATCTTAAAGACATCTAACCAACACTAAGGGCTCAAGCCAAAGTAATGTGTGTGAAAAAGTGAGACTGTGGCACCAGTGGAGGGGTGCTGTATTGTGAGTTGGGAGGGGGGGGGCAGTGGGCAGTACCTTGAGTTTGGACAGCTGTCCCAGATCTTTGGCAGCAGTGAGAATCATCTGGGCCCCCTGCATGAGGTACCATGGAATGTGGGTCGACAGACACGTAGACATGGGCAAATTAAAGATTAGTCTTGTGTAAACCAACCGGGACATGAACAATATTTTCAAATGAATCACATTAACTCAGTGAACACAGGTCTCGACATGCTCTATTGTGCCTACAGCAGCAGCAGTGGGTTCTGCTCCCAGATGGAAATGGCCAGAGAACTTGTACACCCCTTACACCGCATTTACACCCCTGGGGTCTGAGGCTTCCTCACAGTCACCAGTTTAGCACAGTCATTGTGTTCATCCACTCCACCAGAACTTCTCCTTCAAGCAGTTCCTGGTTACAGAACTGCACTCAGATCCTGACATTTATTCAACAGTCCACTAGAGAGCGCCAACAGCTCACTGAAGCATTAAAGCAGAAATAGTCTACACTCCACTTATTTTGTGCAGAGGGGGAAAGTCCAGGGGTCAGAAAGTAAAAGTCCTGCTACGTGGAAGTGGGCGGGGCTTACGGAGGTACTGTTGAATGAGGGTGTGGAAGAGGGCAGGGATTATGGGGGTACTGTGGAATGAGGGTGTGGAAGAGGGCAGGGATTATGGGGGTACTGTGGAATGAGGGTGTGGAAGAGGGCAGGGATTATAGGGGTACTGTGGAAGAGGGCGGAGCTTACGGAGGTGTCGCTGCTCTGCGGTAGGACGATGGTCTTCTCCAGGCTGTTCATGACGATCCTCCACAGCTCCTTCAGCACGCGCTTCAGCACGGTCTTCTCGCACACCGTGGCAAACAGCATCAGGCTGGGAGGGTAACCAGAGACATTTAGGTGAGAATGCAGATTACGCCCATGGGAATTAAAACTCGCATCACCCATTTGAGAATGCAGGTTTCCCGCCATGCCGAGCCAAAATGGCACCAAGTGTGTGTTAATGCAGATTTCCTGGAGTACAGCCAAAATGGCAGTGTGTGTAAGAATGCAGATTCCCCCATGGAAAGCCCAAATGGCACCATGTCCAAAAGAATGCAGACCAAGCAAGTCTTCCCTGTACAGCCAAAATGGCGGTCATTTAGAAAGCTAGTTTGCTACTTTTATTGTCCAAACAGAAAAACTGAATTGTGTAACATTATATAGTAACAGAGCACAGTACATTGCACATTCCCTAATAAATATACTGGGTTCAGTTATTTCACAACCTCGCGTGGCACACTGTACCCTGCTCGGGTTTCCTGCATGTAGAGCCAAAATGGTACCCCAGGTGTGGAGGCCCACACTCACTTTCCATCCAGGAAGTCCATGAGGGGCCGGAGGACGTTGTCGGAGTCGGCCTCCACCGTGTTGCGGCTGTTGGCATTGACCGGGCCCTTCACCTGGTACAGGAGGTCGGCCATCTGCCTCATGCAGTCATCAATTCGGCTCTGGAAACTGGGGGACAGAGGGACACAGAACACAAGCGCTCAGCACCAGCATGGATGTTACACTACATTACATTACAGGCATTTAGCAGACGCTCTTATCCAGAGCGACTTAGACTGTATCCAATTATACAGCCGGATATACTCTGGAGCAATGCAGGCTAAGTACCTTGCTCAAGGGTACAACGGCAGTGTCCTACCGGGGAATCAAACCTGCGACCTGCAAGACCAGCTCCTTAGCCATTATACTGCACTGTCACTTGGATGCAGAGTGAAGCGTCAGGATTACACAAACCATGTATTAAAGTTGTGTGTGTGTCTGCTGGTAGTGGAAGTGTCTAAGTATGCATGTTCTGTTTGTTTAAGTGTATTTGGAAGAATCCATATGTTTACTGTACGTGTACAAGTCTGTACTAAAGTGCGTGCAAGTATGCCTGTGTGTTCATGTGTCCGTGTACGTACGTTTGTCCCTGTTTGTGAGTGTACATCTGTGTGTGTGTGTGTGTGCATGTGGGAGTGAGTGGGTAAAAGAACACGTCCGCACGTGTGTGTGTGTGAGTGTGTGTGTGTGTGTGTGTATGCATGTATGTGTGTGTGTGCGTGCGTGTGCACGTGCAGCCCCTCCCACCTGTTCCCGAAGGTGGCGCTCAGCTCGTCCAGCACGTTGTTGAGTTTCACCTGCAGCTCGTTCAGCAGGTCGCTGGCCTCCGGGTCCAGCTGCGAGCAGACAGACACAGGCAGGGAGGGGGCACCGTGATTAGACTCGTCAGCACCGCTAACAGGTAAGACTCGCCGCGCGGCTCAAACCAGCAGCAAGGCCTCGCCGTGTCCGAGCTCCGCAGCGCCAAATTATTCCATTAGCCCTTTCAATCATTTCTCTCTCAACATCAACGCAGGCGCCACTCAACCTACAAAAGCAAATCACTTCTCATTCAATCAGAATTAGTTACAAGGCGAGAAAAAAGAAAAAAACAAAAACAATCTCACGGAGTGTGATCACCTGTAAAAGAAACATGAACCTGGTAAAAACAACATTAGAAACACACAGCACAGAGCAAAGCACAGAAAGGGCCATGGTGAAGGGGAGACTCTAAAAGGGATAGTTCACTTTCCAGGGTTTAAAAAAAAAACCATCTTTTAGTGTATGTTTTCACTGGGCCCAGGCAATTTCTGGGTGTGATGAACATCTTGTGTAGAGTAATGTTGTCTCCAGATGTTTAACGTGTGATGGTAAGCATCTAAAATACTCTCTATAGCGCAAAAAACCTGTCTGGGCCAACGAAGAACATACATTAAAACTCAAATAATGCTAAAAAAAGAAAAAAAAGAAAAGAGAACTAAGAAAAACCCAGTAAGTGAGGAGTGTAAATATTTTAAACCCTTCTCTTTGGTTGTGCCATTGCTTCCACAAGGTGACACGTTGCTGCTTTTTGAAAATACTATTTATATTTATATCACAGCAGCGAACGCGTGACTCCTGCCTCATGAAGACATCTCTCTTGTAAAAGAGATTTAAATCACAATGAGACAATCAGTGTAAATAAAGACCAAGCAAATAGAAAAAACCCCTTAACCAGAGACATAAGCATAGTAAGTCTCCTCCTTATGAAACAAGCATGGCTCTGTAGTTAGTACCCATCCCTCACAGTAGGATACCAGGTGAGTGACTGAAGCAGGTTTAGGACTCTGGCCGTTGATTGACAGGTGGGATGAATAGGATCCCGGTTGCCCCCGGAGACGGCAGCTCCACAGGTTGTCCAGCGTTTCCTGTTCTGAGACCGCGCGGCGTTCCATAGCATCTCCCTAACGACCTCGTTAAGGCTAAACGATTTGCGCACGCCCCAGGCCATCCCAGGATAGTGGCTGCTCTTCCTCCTGGCAATGTGTCCCCCCCACTCACCCGCCACCCTCTGTTTGAGGACGGAGGGAGTTCCTGCGATCTGCCCTCGGGGCCCAATTGGCCGGGAGACGCGTTAGCATTGGTCCCGA
>NC_049214.1:34397957-34580457 GCF_013347855.1 Anguilla anguilla | reverse complement strand
CTGTACAAAAGATTAAATACCTAATAATCATTTTATGAGGTAAAATGAACAGATGTCACACAAAGCTATGCTATGACACTGGAATTGAGAGTTCTAAAGCATGGTTTTTAAACACTACAATGCCTGCTGACACCGATCATGCAATTCTAAGCTCACAATATGACATAATTCAACAGGCAGTTCAGTTTGCATATTTTACAATATTTGATTCTTTATGCATTAGCTGTCAGTTTTTCTCTCTTGACCTTTCTTCCATTCAAAGAGGGCTCCACTTGAATGGCCTTTTAATCCAATGCCTATTATGATGTGGAACTGCCAGAGGCAACTGTCAATCTCGCTAAATAGATACGCACAATGGAAATGAAGCCTGGGTGAAGCCTGGGAAGTGTGTCAGTACTGCAAAGTGCAGGGAAGCAAAAATGTTCTCCTATCAGTAATTAGAAGCGCCAGTTATTTTATTTCCATCAATTAATTTAAAAAGTCTAAATGTCGAAACAATGCATGAGAAAGCTAAAACATATAAAAACAATATATAAATAAAGCGTAAAGCATTTATCACCACCTTAAAACAGGCAGCTTGTGTGAAACTGACATGTGTATAATTAATACCATTGTAATAGCAGTGTAATAAACAACATAAAACATGCTATATTTACATAAATGGCTTTGTCAATTGCTTTAGTACTGGGGAAAGTGAATAAGGAACTAACTGCAGAAAGGAGAAACCCTTATGAATATGGAAGTATAAAAATAACATTTCCACTACTCTTGTAATAACAGTGTAATTACGTGACTATAGGGTACAAAATGTAAATTACAATTACAGCAAGCATTTCAATGCTGCTACCAGTGTTATAATGTTAGTATTCGTGAAATGGAGCTTAAGACGCACAGAGAATAACACATGTCTCTGATAGGTTTGAAACACTGCGGACACACTGATCTCAGTCACACCTATTCCCATATTCAGACTCCACGAGAGGTCGATGGCTTCCTACAATGTTTTTTTGTTGTTGTTTTTTTTACTGCAGATGATGGCACAGTATTAACCTGGCAAAAAACGCATTACGTTTTCATTCATCATTATCCGTTGTCCACGGCAACGGCTGGTGCCACTCTTCTCACTACCATGGCCTGGTTCAACTACACACTATGAAGGTTGTCTGTCACTTTCTGGCTGGTCATCAGGAGTTTGTAAGGGAGATGAGCTACAGGAGACGAATCCAGCAGAAGGGGGGGAGGGCTGCTGGAGTCAGCCCCCCCCCCCCCACTTCTAGCTTTCCTCAGACTCACCTTTGCTTCCAAATCCAGAGACTGATGCCAGGAGAGATCAGGGGGATGGAGAGAGGCAAGAACTCAGTCTCATTATTTTACCCTTCTGCAATTATTCTATATTATATAATTTTTTTCAAGCTACAAAATGTTTCTTGTTAATTTCACTGACCATAAAACATTTGAATTCAGTATGAAATGTTATGGGCAAAGCAATAAAATCGAAAACCCCCATGCCACAATAATATATTTATGCAAAATTATTTTGCACCTGAAGCTAAATTAAACTGGAATGAAACTATTTTGAACTCTTTGCCGTTTAAAAAGTTTCCATATTTCTTTTTATTTATGAAATATTGTAAAAGTTAAAATCTGTAAGGCCCCATTGAGTGTTTTTTTAACTGTTTGTGTCAAATTGGTTTGAATTAGTTGTGTGAGAATTATCCACCTAAGGATATGTTGAAAAGTAAAAAGATAAAAATCACAAATAAAAGATTTCTCCCTAGACCTACACGCACACACTCACACTACCCTAACAAATGCAAAAGTACAAAATTAGCTTTATTTCTATAAATATGTCTTAGAATCATATTAAGTACAGGGTAGTTTCATAATAAAACAAACAAAAAGGTTAATCCTGAAGGTTAAACCTATGTGCTACGGAGGGGAGCACATGCATGTCTAAATCTTGGCCAAATCAATAGCAATGCTGAGATTAACACTGATATAAATAATATTGGGGGCAAAACCCAGGAAAAATGGGACTGGGCACCCTTCACCAAAAGTCATACCCACCTGTCCGTCATCCTCCTCTAGCTCCACCTCCTCAGCCATCTCAAGAAGAGCGGGAAAGGAGAACGTTTAGACTGATTTTCACGGGGGCGGCTACTCAACCCTAGGTCTGGTGGGAATGCGGTATGTGCAGGTTTTAGAGCACCCAAAGGCTCAACCACTTCAGTAGATCGCTGTCTTTATCTTCACTAAAACCAACACAGCTTTTCCCGCCATTTCTGAGAGCGGGAGCGGTTTAGAAGGGGGAGGAAACGAGGGGCGGTGAGGCACTACTTCACACTTGTGGTCTCTATGGAGGGTGGGGATCAGGGCAACATGAAACCTAAATTGTCAGTGAAATCAAGCAAAGACACAGAAGTGGACACAGGTCCCTCACAGATCAGCAAGACCAGACAAAATTTCTAGTCACGACACCACAACTGTATATTTGGCTGAGATGAACACCACAGACTCACACAATACTCAGCTCCGTATTCTTAATCTGAGCACTAGAGTTCTGTCTAAATTTCTTCTCCCTTGCGATGAAATTGCTCCAATTCGATTGGCCTTCTGAAAATTCATCAAGGGGAGTGATTATGTACAGTACTGTGGCACTGGATGATGTGTACAGAATTAAAGCACCACAAACTGTTACCACCCAGAAAGGGCCGTAGGTCAGAAGCAGAGAGGACCGAAGGAACACAGGAGCTCAGTATCTGCTGAGTCTGGAGAATCTGTAAGACCATTTTTTCACCGTTTTGTCACGTTAGGCCAGAGGTGATTCAGGGGTGCGGACATGGGGATTACTTAATTAGTAGGGACTCCAGAACTCCACTACTGATGGATGGGTGCTACATTAGTATTCTATTCTAGCCCAAGTTGGGGGTCAATTCCCTTTCAATTCAATTCACTTCATTTATTCAACTGACAGAATTGAACCGAATTGTCCCTGATTCTAGCCTTTACCTACCATGGCTTCCTCTCTTGCCATCTGCATAAGAAAGATATGTAAAGATACAACGATTACTTCCATTCAAATTCCAGGAAGGGAAGATGCAAACAACAGTCGACTCCTCATAGTGAAGACATGACTCCACACAGAACACCAACAGTTTTCACAGAAGTGAGTACAAGTGGATTCAAAGAGGCTCGTAACAAACAAGTAACATGGAAACAAAACAACATGCAAAATACACAAGAGAGCACATTTAAAAACCACAAATAAAACCAACGTCTGCAACGAATATGCTTTTAAAACCGGTTTACATCAGGCGGATTAGCTAAGGGTACGGTTGAAGAGCACATCCACATAAGGCTTGTAGGTATTTTCGGACTAGAGAGCGCTGTTAATGTGATCAAGTGAGTTGCCAAGCAAAAAGTAAGATGACTCAGAGCAGAGCGGGGAGGCACGACCACGGGGGGGGGGGGTTATGTAGTGTGCCCACAGCACATCATAATTATATGAGGGACCGTGTTTGTTCCCTGTGTTTAGTTACATTGTGTGCCATCCCATTCATGAACGTAGTCACCCAGCACGGGGCACTACACAGCAAGTACTCTGCATCATCCACACGCCTGACTGGGTCAACCTGATGCAAAATAGCCCTGCAGAAGTATACATAATGACTGGACTGATTTCCACCATTACAGCACCTGGGTCAGATGCATGCTCCAGACACACTGTCCTATACGGACATTTCCATTCAGGATTACTATGGACAGCCAATGGGGTCAATCAGTAAAAGCAGTAAATCGAAAGGACTCAGCTTTCCCCTCTTTACAAATAAAATGGAGGACAATCCCATTTTAATGTATGCAAAAAAGGAATTAAAAAGCACCCATACATGTCCTATGAGGATATTTTTCAGTTAATTCATTGGAATTTCGATTAATTTCCTGAACTGCCAGAATTACTTGAATTGAAATAGTATTCATCCCAACATTGCCCACCGCAGACATTTGCGAAGTCAACACACAGCTTGCTGTTCGCTAACAGACTCTGCCAGCAGATTCCTCATTGCAATTTCACCACATTAGTGACCATCACAGCCTATCAAAGCCAAGTCACGATCGCTGTTCCGCAGCTCACTGCCTATGATTAACAGCATTGTCTTCATTCATAAAAGATCTCCACTCCACTCCAATTTTCAGTAAAGACAAAGCACAAATATATAAACATGTCAAACATTGCCACCTTCATCAGTGACATGGGTGTTAGAATCAGGGATTCTCAATCTTATCCAGAAAGGGCCGGTGGGGGTGCAGGCTTTTGTTTCAACAAAGCAGTTACACACCTAATTCTATTAATCAAGGTGAAAGCCTGCACCCACACTGGCCCTTTCTGGATAAGATTGTGGACCCCTGTGTAAGATACTCATTACACAGTAAACTCTTCCATGTGATTATCAATGTAGATTTTCAATTCAGCTCCAGAACCAAAAATGCAGTTGACCTCAACCCTGACGCTCCAGTCATAGCATTGACCAAACATTTCTCTCGTCATGAGGACATCCAACTTTACATTTTTTTCTTGTAAACCAGACTGCTGCTCCATGAGCCCAGGTGAGGCTTTGCACCTGGAGTTCTGAAGTGACAACTGACCCCATCCTGCAGAGAACCGCTTTGACCCGAGTGCCGTGAACACAAGGCCGAACAGACGCCTTTGAAAGTCATTGGGAAGAAGCTGGTTTAGGCCACACCCCCACAGAGGACTCCCCACCGACTTCCCTCCTCACCTGCTTGGCTCCCATTGACTCAAACATCTTCTCCAGCTGAACACGTAGCTGCTGCACATTGTTCATGAGCACGCAGGGCTGCCAATCAGAGGGGGGGAGACAGCCAATTAGTTAGACCCTGCAGGCCAGCGCTACCCAGCATGCTTTGCAATGACTTATTTAATGAGCTCTCTTCTAGCCATGAATAAAACTTGCTTCAACGATGGCTTCTTTTAAAAAGCAACTGTCTCTTACATGTAACTGTATGTAACTGGCTGAAGAATTTCTTTGCCTTTGTATTTCATCGTTTTTTTTTTTGTTTTTTTTGTTTTACTATTCAGCGCTCTCGGACACCTTGGTTTAAGAGTGCGAGACAATTGCCGCATTGGTTTGTTGATCATTTGACAAATAAATATGAATAATCCACACAAATACTTACGATCTTTTCTTTGTCACAGTAGGTCGGGAAGCTCTTGGTAAGAATGGCACAGTACTTCTGGAGCACTTTGGCAATGGTCTGTTAGTGTGGGTAGAAAATAATAAGAAAACAAGACAAAGCAACTTATTACCAATAATCATACTTCCTAAAACTGATAAAGCATATGGAAAGCCCTTAATGTACCATTATATCAGAATAGCTAATAGCTTAAAACATAATGTTTGTATATTATTTCAGTTTGACAGGCTATATTTGATTGGGCCAGACTATTTTGTGTGCGATGAAGGATATTTTTTGTGCCTGCAACAATAATAGCTGGAGGCATAACATTTCTGTACCAGCTGCTTTGGAGATATATACAATTTATTTTTTATTTATTCTGGCTTTAAACCACAAACCTGAGACTGCCCTTATACCAGCCATGGTAAAGCCAAATTCAGTTACTCAATGCTCTGACTGCACTGTACTGTAACAGTCTGCAAGTCTGCAGATGAGCTTGCCTGGTCTGGGTTTGGTACTATTTCAAGTCAGTCAATTCTGCTAATTTAACTGGAAAATGCTCATGGTGTCCTCTGAGGACTTTCCAATTAATTAAATTTAATTTCAATTCGCATCCTAAATTGACAATATTGAAATCAAACCGACTCCCAACCCTGGACCCCGCAACCTTGGCAAGAGGGAGGAGTGGCCTGGCCTATCGGAACACTTCAGGCTCCGCCCACAAGGCAGCCTCAAACAGGAACGGTGAAATGGACCCAGACAAGCGCGAGAGTTGGTGAATTATGAGCTGCAAACAACAGAGCCTCGTCTCCCCCGCGCAGTTTACCGCCACCGCCTTTTCCAGCTAAATAGCGGGAAGTGAGCTTGACAGCTCCCCATGAATTTTTCATGGGTGCCGCGCCGAACGCCGTTCCTTCTGAAGGCAAAGTCAAAATGCCCGGAAACAATCCTTTAATAGGTTCCACAGATGTCTCCGGGTGCCCAGTGTGGCCTCGGGCCTTTTGTTTTCATGCAGTTCATTTTTATTTAATGAATACGTATCGAGTCCCTATTATACGAACGCCAAAGCCTCCGCTGATCTCACGGTTCTCCCTCCAAACGCAATTTCCGCAGCCAACAAAGCCATCTCAGTAATGTCAACATCGAAGTACCAGCGGAGCCAGGATAAACACTTCATTTGAAAGACTTTAACGCTGCAGAGTAGACTCCATTAAAGTCAAACAGATCACAACAATTTTTAAATAAGCTTACACTTTAACAAAAATTTTCTTACTCGTGACTGTATACGTTTTTGTTAATAACCTTTCAGAGACAATTCTCAGGGCTCTGATTAAGGATTTTCAAATAATACCCACAATCAAAGTATTACAAATTTCAAATAAATATTTGCCAGCCTCTTAAAGGGCACCTGGGGATGTTTGTTTAAAGAGGTACTCCTCAGTAACCAATCAGAGCTGGGGGGGCTCTCTCAGTACCTGAGGGTGCCACAGTCAGTCACATTTTTATCAGAGCTTTGCAGACACTCCGTACTTTCAAATCCTCTTAGAAACCAGCGCTTAAAGCTTGGTGAACATTCGCAGTCATTAATTCTGGATGTTTGAATTGTACTGCCTTTAACTTATGTTATACCCCCTGCTCAATACACTTGCTTGTGTTTTCATTCTGTATTATTTTAATCTTTAATTTATGTGCTTGTTTTTCTTGCCTCTTATGTGGAAAGTCCATTACATGGGTTAATAATGACAATAATAATAATAAGAATAATAATAATATTACATATCAATATACATCTTTCATTTTCAGGGTATGACAATACAATTGTAATGTAATCAGTTTACAGGCCACAGTGGGGTAGTATGATCCACAGCATTACTGAAATGGGGCTAGCCTCAACGTGTTTCGGGAGTGACGAGGGAGCGGTTACCTTGGCGAATCGGCGGCTGTAATGGGCCATGACCTTGGGGTCGGGACATTCCAGCTTCTTAATGATCTCGAAGCTCTGATTGAGCTGGGTGAAGACGTCCACCACCGAGCAGGAGAACAGGGCGTGCTCTGAGGTCTGCTGGAACTGCAGGAGCAACGGAGGAGGGGGATGGAGGGATGGATGAGAAATAGAGAGGAGGTAGTGGAAAGGTGGGTTGGTGCAGAGACATAGGAGAGATGGAGAAGGAGGAAGGGGGGGGTTAATTTCAACCATGTCTGTGAAGAACCTACAGTGTGGACTCATGCTTAGGAGCTTAGTCTGATAAACCACATTTTGTTTAAACACAACATATCCCCCTGGAATAGAGATCAGGGGTGTAACATGACACCTACAGACAGCACGACAGCACAGACAGACCAGAGTAACAGAAATGTACGGGATCCTCGCTACGTACTCCGTCCTTTCGGTCCCGCTCCAGGGCCCCGTGCATGAACTCCATGGAGACCTCCTCATTCTCATCCAGCCACTGCAGAACAAACTGCAGGAACCAGCTGCAGAGAGAGAGAGAGACGGAGGGAACGAGGGAGATACATACAGAATGAGAGAGAGAGAGAGTAGGTTATACAGGCATCTAGTGATGTGTGAAATGGCAGAAGACCTGGGGGTGAAGACCAGGGCGGCAGTGTTGTGTAATGGGTAAGGAGCTGGCCTTGTAACCTAAAGGTCACAGGTTTGATTCCCGGGTGGGGCACTGCCGTTGTACCCTTGAGCAAGGTACTTAAACCGCATTGCTTCAGTATATATGCAGCTGTATAAATCGATGCAGATGTAAATGCGATGTAAAAAGTTTTGTAAGTCGCTCTACATAAGAGCGCCTGCAAAATGCCTGTAAGGTAACATAATGAATGTGCTGGCCACTCACGCAGGGTAGTCCGGAATGATCCCTTTGAAGGCGGGCAGGTCCTTCACATACTCGTTGTACAGCCACTTGACCTTGAAGTGCAGGTTCATGTAGTCGGCGCTCTTGCACAGCTTGTGCTTCTCGTGCTCTGAGGATGACCAGGTGCTCCATTAATAAACAAGTCACAGACAGACTGGAAAAAAAAACAAATACTGCTGTCCTGGTGGGAGTGTCGACAAACTGAAGGATATTTGTCCCGCTCTACTGCTTTTTAAACGTCCTTTTGTTGCTGAAATGAGAATATAATTCCAGGAAAGAAAGAAAGGACAGCACTCACAAAAACGTTCAATTCCTTTGAACATTTTCACACTGTATTTTTTTTAGAAGCACCAGTTACGTTGACATCGTAGAGGAGAGGGAAATTGTACCACTTGATGCTAACAATCTAACCTTCACAGCCTCTTCCATAAAGTCAGTTAACTCATTAATGTCAGAGACAAGGTTTTGACTGGGTAGGTCTGTTCCACTACAGCCAGCCAACCTGACAAAGGTTAATTGCACCAAACTTAATGATACACTTAATGAATGAACGGAAGAGCTCATCTGTGTGCGGGAGATGTGTTTGTTTTGCGATTTGTCCTCTGCTGATTTGTGGAGGTGCGCACTACACACCCCGATATCCCCATCCTACCATCCTCTTCCAGGACTAGAAAACGTGAGGCATTTGCCTGCATTTAATCTGATCCAGCACAGTATGCTGGCGGAGAAGAGGCGATTCGGGAGCCCGCCCTTTTCTATATCTCTGATCCACAAGGTCACACACGAGCAGAGGAGTCCAGAGGTGAGCTGCTGCTCTTTGAAACACACTTTCACACAGCTCTTCCGAAAGGCTCTTTTCAATCTGTGCCATGAGTGCCTGCCTAACTAGGGGTTTTCTCTGAAACAATTAAGCAGTTTACCATTTAAAATCACCATTTAATGTTTTATGTTCATCTCACTAGAACTTTAGCTTAATTAGAGTTTTTTTACTTTCGTAATTAAGCGCTCAGAATTATGCCCAGAGGATTTACAGCATATAATTGGACCTACAGTACAGTGGTTACTGGACATTACATAATAACTCATGAAAGGCAGGTTTAAGAATGCCAGCCACTATGTGTTTATCCAAATTACTGTATTTTTCCTCACCTTCATTTTTGACACAGAACAATCCCATGGACAATGCAACAACAGCGTTTCTTTTTTCAGTCGGGCTTTAATGCCTTAAATGAGTTTCACAGCAAGATGGAGGGGTGAATAGCAGAACATAAGAACACACAAAGACACAAAGAGAGAGAAAGATCTGGGCAATGGGGGGGTGTGTGCATTTGGAGATGGGGAGGGGTGTAGAACATGAGGATTGAAGACCACTACTCTCTTACCAGCGTAAAATTCATGCCTTCGAATGCGGAACGTGGAGGGGGCTGGAGGACAAATGTGAAAACAAACAGAACATGGGGAAGGAGAGACAGCGAGAGAGAGAGAGAGAGAGAGAGAATGGCAGCGTGACAGGTCATGAGGCGCATTACAGAAGAAAAAATAACTGCATGGGTGTGATCTAACGGCCATGTTTACCAATAACACGGCAAATCTGCACATTAAAACCACTTTAAAACAGGATTGCAATGAACAGCTTCTCCTCCCTGATAAACCTGATCCTTACTTGCGCTGTGAAAAGAGGCAAGAGCTTTCCAGAGCCCTGCGTATTCTCAGAAAAATACTTTAGCCACGCTTTCCATGGAGGAGCCCAAATAAAGCTTTCATAAGCACTGCAATAACACCTTAATAACGATGGAATTACAGTTAATCACTTCTGCCAAGCAAACAAAATGTCATAGGCTGCCATCATCCATCATCACCTTGAAGTATTATGGGATGTCATGCCAGTGTACCTTATGGCATCTATGGTGACACAGCACATCCCAGCAACATCTAAGACTCTTATCAGGTTTTTAAAGTCATGCATCTGCTGTGCTTATGAAGATGTTCTGGAGCAGAAAAACTTAAGAACCAAAGTGAGAGCACAATTTCTCACCCTTTTATCAGACCTATGCCACATTTTAAAAGAAAACATTTTGCAGTTTATTTCCAACTAAACTTGTCATAAGGATAGAGGTAATTTGAACTAAACTAAGTTTAATATCAAAATACTAACCCTAAATGGGAACCATTCTAACTAATCTAAAAGCCTTTTATTCACACTGTCAACCAAACAAGATCTAAGAGGATTCTACAGAAAGAAGGGTTTCAACCTACAGGTGCAAGAAACCTACAGGACTGGTCCTCTACAGCCTGGCTTACCCTTCTCCCAGTGATAGTGATCAATGCTATCCATAACTGCAAGAAAGGTCAGAGGTCAGGGGAGGTGGAGATGAAGAGGCGGTGGACAGACAGAGGAGAAGAGCTGGGAGTGAAGCAAACAAGCACATGGGAACAGGGCTACAACCAGAATGATGTAGGTTCCATGCCCCACAAAACCAATCATCACGCGTGTACAACAAAACCAATCACATTCCTATTGAATAGACACCATGGAAACCTGAAGAAAGGCATGTGTAAGCAGTGGAATATTTCCTTGTCCACATGTGAGGGTCATTACATGTTTTTTGTATTTAACTGTTATTTAACCAGGGTAGCCACATCGAGATTGACATCTCTTTTGCAAGTGAGCCCTGGAGCCTGCATGTCTTTGGACTGTGGTAAGACACTGCGGTACCCAGAGGAAACCCGTGTAAACACTGGGAGAACACGCAAACTCCACGCTAAGAGTATCCAGCAAACCACTGTGCCACGGTGCTACCCATGAATGTGAGCACGTGAAACAATGTTGACGTCTGAAACAACTTCCCCACATGCCAACAGCCCCATATCCATCAACCGGGTGGGTTGTGGGGATTAATCTCCTGATTGTCTGAGAACTCAATAACTGTGAATGAAGATAAATGCATGGCTTCCTGTTGAAAAGCTCAAATCAACACCACACAGTAAAATGTTCACTGTTAAATACACTCTTACAGAGTACATATGGTCCCTATAGGACTCGAATGTACTCTGTTGCAGTTGAATTAACACAGGACATATTACTGTGTAGAAAAAACATAATTATCAATCATAGCAACATAATCCCCTTCAAGAGACATAAATCTAGCCTCACCTTCCATGGCGTACTTCATGTCCTGGGCGAACAGCGTCCACATGACCTCCGCAGAGACCTTTCCTACGTTCAGCTCCTGGGGGAACCTGGGGAGGCAGAGTGAGGGAAGAGCGCTCAAGATGGCGGAACAGGGAACACGTGGCGAAACGGGCACTGACTGTACGGCAAGCGCAGAGAGAACGGCAGCACAAATCCCTGCGCTGGACTGAGAATCGAGCCCTCTGTGCTCTCACTGCATAGAGGCAGAGAGCAGACGTGATTGGCTGAAACAGGGGTTTAGAGGCTGTGCTGTTTGCTTGACACCCTGATCGGGAGAGTTTATTCTGATTGGCTGATGACTGAAGTACAGAGCTCTGCTGATTTGTTGAGGACGGTATCTGCAACCAGGACAAAGCAGTGTATGCAGAGTGGCTGCTGGTAGTGCTAAGAGTGTGTACTGACTGACCCTGACAGTCTATAAGAGTGTGTACTGACTGACCCTGACAGTCTTTAAGTGTGTGTACTGACTGACCCTGACAGTCTGTAAGTGTGTGTACTGACTGACCCTGACAGTCTGTAAGAGTGTGTACTGCCTGACCCTGACAGTCTGTAAGAGTGTGTACTGACTGACCCTGACAGTCTGTAGGAGTGTATACTGACTGACTCTGACAGTCTGTAAGAGGGTGTACTGACTGACCCTGACAGTCTGTAAGAGGGTGTACTGACTGACCCTGACAGTCTGTAAGAGGGTGTACAGACTGACCCTGACAGTCTGTAAGAGTGTGTACTGACTAACCCTGACAGTCTGTAAGAGTGTGTACTGACTGACCCTGACAGTCTGTAAGAGTGTGTACTGACTGTGACTGCTGCAGAGTGTGTACTGACTGGTTGAGGACCGGGGTGTAGGAGTTCCTGTCTTCCTCAATGATGGACACAATGAGAGTGATTAGCTTGGGCCAGAAATCCAGGTTCTTGTGGGTGGGGCCCTGTTCCTCCAATGGCAGCTCCTCTTTGTTCTGAAACACAGCAAACAGAAACAAACTCCTTAGATCAAGGCATTAAATCAAGGCATTAAAAAGTACTGAAAAAAACATACTGGCAAGTCAATGGAAATTCACAGGGATCTGCAGAAGTTATTTCAAATTTTACAAGCAAAAATGTTAAAATTACACCAGAAATTTATCTTACCCAGATCTGGCTATTAGGACTATTGTTCCTTTCAGTTTAATGGGATGCAATTTGTCAGGTAGGGGCAGGTAAATTATTATCATAATTGCTATTAATCAAGAGCAGTAGAAGTACTGGCCCACGTAAAAAAAATAATACATAAGCAAAAGCAGCACTAGCATTGGGAGTACTAGCAGCAGTAGCTGCTGCAATAAGAGTAGTTGTAGCAGTAGTAGTGGTAATATGATCAATATGAAATAATGGAGACAGTAATGAGGACTGTATGAAGTAATTAGACATTATGTAATAATCTAACAGTACAATTCCTGCACGCAATAATATTTCCAGAACTGAACGAGGCTTAAAGCACAAGTACAACAAATACAGTTTATGAGATTAAGGGCCCTGCTCAGTCCTCAGGGCCCCCCTTAAGGACCCCCAGTGATGTGCTCCTGGGGTCCCAGTGTGTGAGTACAGCACTGTTTGAATAGAACGGCACTCACAGGGTCTGCTGCCTGGTACTGGCGGCTGTACAGTTCCTGGCAGTTGTTGAAGATGTACTCGTAGGTGGAGTTGAGACAGGCCTTCACACAGTCACGCACCACCTGGCTGGCCCTGGGGGGGCTCTGCAGTTCCTGGACCTGGTCACAAGGGGGAGACATTGAGCATACAGAACAGACAGAAACACACCCGCACACATGTATGTGTACATACATCCACTCAAGCACACACACACACACACAATGCATACACTGCATACACGCGCACACACACACACACACAGAATGCATACACGCACACACAGAAAGAATGCCTACACACACACAATGCATGCACACACACATGCACACACACACACACATGTACACACACACACATTAAATGGAAACACGACTCCAGCCTCTCACAGAAAGAGACTGACACAAAGGTCTGTTTCACTGCGGACACAGGCTACACTTCTGTATTCTCTCTTTTCCTGAAGTTGATCAAGTCCACTGTTCTTCTTCCTCTTTACAAGCTGCCGTGTTTCTCCTTCACAGAGAGAGCACCGGAATGCGCCTACTTTCATCCTGAAGAAGGTGATGCTGGTCAGCAGGTCCACGGTGGACTTCAGGTCCTGCAGGCGGTCCTTGCTGCTGGCGGGGAAGTTGTTCTGTTCGGAGAGAGGAGGAGGGCAAACAAATACAAATAAAGTATAAAACACACGGGCAAGATGTTTCAATCGCGTAAAATCCTTTAAAATATAGCGGCTGAAAACATTCCACAATCCAATGCTGCTTCAGAGTTAGCTGACAGACAAGCATTAGAGCTCTTGAGTTCTACCTCAAAATAAGTATTTAAAAAATGAGCAGGGATATACTGAGTTCCTAGAAAAGTTAATGAGCGTTAGAAAGCACCCTCCAGGGATTATGTAGAAGGATGCACAAAATCGCGTGATACGGATGGGTTTATAAACACACGGTCTCTGGGCACATTATTGCAGAACAGCTCATAAATAATACAGCGCTGTGTACGTAAACGCGATTACCCAACTACGCGAGGCTCTGAGAACCATGGGCAGGGTGTTTCTGTGTGCGGCTGGGCTCCAACGCCACGTTGTCTACAGCAGCTCCTGGGCAGCAGGCTTCAGGATCAAAGGTGCTTTTAGCGTCACCCAGCGAACCCCCGACCGCGCCTCTGCGACACTGGCTGACCCCCCCCCCACCTCCCACCCCCACCCCCCCTACCCCCGACCCCCCAACTCACCCGGTACGTGGAGAGGTCGATGCGGAGAGAATTGTGCAGCTGATCCAGGAGCTTAACGAACCGGTCTTTCTGTTGAAGGAGACAAAAGAGGAGAAAAAGAGAGATGGAGAGATGGAGAATTAGAATTTAACAGAATGAGTGAGTGGCCGTGGCAGACAGAGAGACAGAAAGAAGGAGAGAGAGAGATTTATTCCTCCTTGGGGGGTTGTTAATATCATTTAGGTAGTTTAATGCTTTAGCAACACTTGTCAAGAAAATTAAGAGCAGTGATTAAAATTTGGGATAGAGAGAGAGAGAGAGAGAGAGAGAGGTGGAAAAAGAGAGAGAGAAACCACTGTCTATCAAGCACATTAACCTAGGAAACATGAAATTATTGAGAAATCAGAGGGGACCCATTCACATTCCCACAATCCCCTCGCACACTTGGCAGCAGTCTCTCGGAAAGCCTCTTGAAACGTTATGGATGCGCACGTGGTGCCCCGTGCCGATGGGATCCCGGAGAGCGCTGGGAAGGCTGGCCGTGGGAGAGCGGCCCCAAGGTCATCCTTAACGTGGGAGCGTCTGCTTTCTGTCGGGGGTGGGGGTGGGGGGGCGGGGACCAGCAGATCAATCCCGCCACAGCATTAAAAATAGGGATAGAAATGCAGACGGCGGTCGATCGGAGCTGTGCGTGGGACACACTGGCAGAGCAGGCTGGAGCACCTGCAGCCCGCGCCTGGTGTCTCTGCATCCGTTATCTACGCCCGCTTAATCCTGATCAGGGTCGCGGGGTCGCCATCGGTATTCACCACAAAGCATGGACTAAGGGAGGGATCCCAAGCTGCAGTAATTCAGGACCTTGGCGTCTGCTGGTATTTGGTGTCTCAGCACTGAAGTGCTTCATTTCCGAGGCCTAGAGCCTGAACTAGCTGCTGATTGAAAGGGCACCACAACAACGCTGCAGACATCGCAGGTCTCCAGGGCTGGAGTTTGAGACCCCTGGAGCAGAGAGGGTTAGAAAAAGGAAGGAAAGAGAAAAATCTGATGTAGCCGGACAGCTCTGGGCAGCGGCGAGGCTAATGACGGAACGCCCCGGCTGCTGGTAACGTTCCGGAATGCCATTAATCTTCCGCCGCGTACCGTTAGCTTGAGCTCCGCTCGCTGAGCCGAAGACGTTAAAGAGGAGGGGCGGCGGCGGCTAACACGCTGAGATGAAGCGCAGTAACTAACGGCAACGCGCACGCCCATGCTAACACACTTCTCCCGCAGAGCGATGCAACTCCACCCAAACCGCCTTCAAGCGATCTTCAAAACGTGGGCAACGGGGGAATGATTTTCACTCCAAATGTTTTGGGAACCTCACACGCATCTTCATGCACCATCTTTTTCCCCAAAGCTAGTTTCCCAAAGCTGACAGCGGCTCTCTGGGGGAATATCCTGGAGATGCTCATTCACACCTTGACATAAAACACAAGCCCAGAGCAGTCAACAGACAGCTGCACTGATTTACGTCATTACATGGCTAATGTGCCCTAATCATGTTGATTAATATTGAAGACAGAAGTTATCAGATGTGTCATGATTAGATTCACAATCGATATTAAAAAAAAAAAAAAAAGATATACACAACAGGATTCATGTTCTATCCTCCTAATTTTTGTCCCCTGTATGGGACATAATTTCAAGAATCCTACCCGTATGTTCTACTATACCGAAACCTACACAACAAGGGACATTCAATAAAAATAAAACCAATTATATTTTAGAAAATATTTTCACTGCAACATTTTTTTGTCATCCAGGACACTTGTGTCATGTCAAACAAATTTAAATACTTTAACGTTTTCAGCAGGGTCTCAGGTGGATTTTTTACACATCCTATATCTTCCATATCTTCCAATATCTACATACCTATATCTAATATCCATCTAAATGAGGGCAAAAGCAATGCCTATCTCATAGTTCACACAGTGTGGTGGGATGGTTAGCAGGTGTAAACCCCTTCTGAGGATGGCCCTACCCCAAAGTTGGAGGCGGAGAAGCGATCACTGGCCGACACGTTGGTGGAGGCGGTGGTGTGGGCGTAGAAGGCGTTTATGTTGGCCAGCAGGGTGCTCATCACTGCAGGAATTCCTGGACACATGTACTTGGAGGAGAGGCAGGCAAAGTGTCTGTGGAAACCAGCAGGGGGCAGCGATGAGCAAGGAGTTCCATTACTTCCCATTCATTTGTGGTTTAACTTGATGGTTCATTTACTCACTCAACCATTCATTCTGTGATTTATTCTTTCCATTTTTTATTTGTCATTCACCATTTTCTCATCTCAATAATTTAATTGATACTTTTTTTAATTAACCCAATCACTCAGTCACTCATTTGTGAAGGAATTAATGAATGAATGTATTTGCACACTCACTTGCAGTTAAGACTAGTGTTTCAGACAGTGTAACGCTTTCTAAAGGAGAAGAGCTAAAATGACCAAACTGTTTATTGCAAATAAGTGATGAAATACATATTGATTTCAGCATGATAACACCTTTTTCACATTTTTAGACAAAGTAGACACCAAATAAATCTCAGCATATGCTGAACAGATCTCTCATTTGTCAGGCAACTTGTGTCAGTGAGCACAGCGAATAAAAGTATCTTTTACATTTACATTCTTTGGATTTGTGAATGAAACATTCCAGCTAGAGACCGTTCCCCAGGACAGGTTTCCCTTCTCTCAGCAGTTTCTGCTCCCAGAAAAAGAGCGGCGGTGTGATCTTCATCGGGAGGACGCGGGGCAATCACAGCGAGTGACCCGCCGTGTCAAATCAATGGAAACCCATCTGCCGAACGTCGGGTGCGAAAACAATCACCGCGCTCGGAGCCCCAGCCAAAAAAAACAGGCGACCCGGGAACAGGCGGCTCGCGATTTCATGTCCGCCGCGAGAAAGCAATCATGGACGTGTTTACACAGGTACTGGAATAAATAAGGGGAGATTGGCAGGGCCAGGCTAGGTGGTGCTGCAGTAAAGCAAGGGAATAGGGGTGGGGGTGGGGGGAGGGGTTTCTGACACAAACATAGATAAGAGGTTTGTCATACCCAAAACTAGAGAGTACCAAACAAACAGAGGTAGAGAGATGGTGGGGTGGGGCGGGGGTTTCACCACGTCCAGACTCACGTCATGGCCTGGTAGATGGACTCGATGCCGTAGCGCATGGCGAACTCATCCACTACTTCCTGCGCCACCTCGTCGAAGTAGACCTTCCACGCGTCGTCGCCCCGGGCGTCGGGGATCTTGACCACGCCCTGCGCCATGATGTCCGTGGTGTGGTGGAACAGGTTCTGGGATACGAGGGCGGGAAAATTCAATCGCGACTAGGCCCACACATCCCAAAAACAAACCTGTGACCCAAATATGAACATCTATGAATGCAGAATAGAGGGAACAGGCCATCTGACCAATCACAATGTACTGTACAGGTGGTATTTGGACACCTCCACCCCACTTGGAGCTCTGCCTCTACTTGATAATCTTCTAAGAGAAACAGAACTCTGACCTAAAAACCATTTCTAGTTTGTGTTGTTAGTGCCTTTCATGAAGCACCCTATAGTGGGAGAAGAGACCATGTGCTAAACTTTTGTTTTGTGTTCATGGGGTCAAACTGAGGATTTTCTTTTGAGTCCCTGGAGCCAAACTGACGATTTATTTTTTTGTACATGGGGCCAAACTAAGAAATGCCACGACTGGCCCACAGTCTACAGTTAACCTTCCACCGCAGCATCCTGTTTGCCAGACGAAGGGCAGGTGCAGGTCAGAGTGCTGGTGGCGTGGGGGCGCAGTGCAGATCTTTACCTCATGCAGGCAGGTGTACTGGACGTGGTATGGGGCCACCTTCTCCTCCCCCTTGATCTCCACGCTGATCTGGAGACGGATGGCCCCGGACACCGCCGACTTGTCCGTCCTCTTCTCTGTGGAACAAACACAAATGCCATGCTGACACAAAGACAGCAGCATCCACATACTGATCCAGGAACAACACCCAAAGACTGATACAGGAAGAGGAATACCGAAATGCTGATCCAGGAACAGCAACACGCATATACTGATCCAGGAACAAAACCCAAATGCTGATCCAGGAACAAAACAGAACTTCATAGGGTAGCAAATACAGGAAGTGACATCACGCAATACGGAATACATGCATATAGTCACAGAATACATGCATGTAATAGATATACTGCATATGAAATGAGCAAAAAGGAACAAAAAATCTAACGCATGTAGTACATTTAAAAAAATTGTACAGCATATTTCTTACAATTTGTAATTTACAAATTAACTTACGCAGGGCAAGTCCAATGGTATATAAATAATTAAATAATAACAGGATCTGTGCATTTCAGCCCACGGACTTGAGATAACCACATTTCATCTGGGTCATTTTAGGGCAATAAACCATCTGTCCCACCCTGCTCATTTCCATGCCAGCAACATTATCACACATTATTACAATAATTTGTATGTGTCATGGAGAGGTCGATTTCCGATCAGGACTGGACCACAATTAAGGAAGGAACCCTCCTACTGGCCTGTTCAGGAACAGAGTGTGACACAGAGTGAAAGGGAGAGGGAGAAGAAGGGAGAGAGGGGAAAACAGGGGGTGAGAGAGGGAGAGGGAGAGGGAGAATGAGTGAGAGAGGGGAACCTGGAGTGGGGGACAGAGAAACCGAGAGAGAGAGCAAGGCCGAGGGAGGGACGGAGGGAGAGAAGGAGCAGGGGAGAGAAAAATAAGGAGCAGGAGAAAGAGATACAGAGTGAGGAAGCAAAGGACAGAGAGGGAGGGAGAATGAGTGAGAGGGAAGACAGGGAGTGAGAGAGGGAGAAACAGAGAGAGAGAGGGAGAGGAATACAGGAAGTGGGGGATAGAGAAACAGAGAGAAAGAGGGCATGGGAGAGAGAGGGAGGGAGAGCGGGTGCAGGAGAGAGGACGATAAGGAGCCGGAGAGACAGTGAGGGAGAGGGAGCGGGGGAAAGAGAGGGAGGGAGGGAGAGCACAAGAGGGGTCACAGAACTGATATCATCGCTCTCCACCGGCAGTCGATCAAAGGCGGGAGCCATTACGCCAGTTACCTAAATCAAGCCCATCATATCCCGCACGGAGAGGCAGGGAGAGGCCGGCCGTAAGTGGTCCTTTAACTCGCTCTCAGAGGTGAGCAGATAAACGGCTTCGGGCGCTCTGCGACCATAAATCCACAGGCACCGCGTATGCAGAAGAGGACATCTTCAAAAGGCACGTATGGGGAAGGTGAAGAGACCGGCGGTTTTAAACACAGACTCGCCGCGAACGAGATGGTCCATTATCTACGCCCGCTCATTCCTGGTCAGGGTCACGGGAGGCGCTGGAGCCTATCCCAGCATGCATTGGGCAGGAGGCAGAAATACACCCTGGACAGTTCATCAGCGCAGCACAGAGCACATGCACCATTCACTCACACACTCATATCTAGGGGCAATTTAGACTCTCCAGTCAACTTAGCCTGCATGTCTTTGGACTGTGGGAGGAAACAGGAGTACCCAGAGGAGAACATGCAAACGCCACACAGAAAGGCCCTGGCCGGGATTAGAACCAAGGACAATGCTACCCACTGCACCACTGTGCCGTTCCACTAAGACACGTAATTCAACTATTTAACTGATCACAGGCTTCAATCAAGACCTCAAAAGTAGGATCAGGTGTCTTTGAGCTGGGGCTAAATCAAAAACCTGCACCCACACTGGCCCTTTTCGGATAAGATTGGGGACTTCTGTCAGGAGTGAAGGTTTGCTAGTTGGAGCAGAAAAAATGAAAATTCTTTAGTGGATCTTGGTGGACAAGCACAGGACTGAAACATGGAACTGCGTAGGATAATTAGGGTGTGTTCAGACTTCAGAACAACACAACCACAATGAAAAAGGAACCTAGCCTACGGATGTGACCACGGACTGCTTTTCACAGACTTTGCTCACGTTTCTGTAGGTTATTTTTTTAGCACCAAAAATGGACGGCCATACCGCACGGGTGCGATCGCGAGAGAGAAAGTACAGTTTAGAGAGAAAGAGAGTGACAAGAATAAAGGGGGGGTGGCAGGGACCTCCGGCGTTTTCTTCTGGAGAAGGCTGCAGGCCGGCTCCGGCAGCAACTGGGCGCGATGGATGGGGGTGACAGGCAGTCAAACAGAGCTAATGGAGCGTTCAGGGACAGGACTGCTACGCCCCCACCACCCACCCCCATGCCCCCGCCGAGAGAGGAGCTATTATGAGACAGTACGGTACAGATCGCCAGTGGCCTGCAGCCTGACAGGCAGACGGAGGTACGGGCAGGTGGAGCTGCGGGGATGTGACACAGAGAGGGCGATAGAGGGAAATTAATCTAAATAAATGCATCCGTGCTTTGGCCATAATAGATTTCTCTGGTCATGCCAATTAAGCAGTCAGAATATGAATTTGAGTGGAAGAGACATGGGGAGAGGTGGGGAGAGAGGGAGGGAGGGAGAATGTAGAGAGAGAAAGAGAGACAAGGGAGAAACAGAGAGGGAAGATGCGCAGCACAATGGTTTGGGAGCTGGGCCTGTAACTTAAAGGTTGCGGGATTGATTCCCAGCTGGGGCATAGCAGGTATATCCTTGAGCAAAGTACTAAAGCTGAATTGCTTCAATAAACATATCCAGCTGTAAAAATAGATTGAATGCAAAAATGGAAGTCACTCTGGATTAGAGCATCTGATAAATGCTGTAATGTAATGTAGTGCAATGAAATGGATAAGGAGAGGGAGCGAGAGAGAGAGAAAGAGAGAGAAGGAGAGAGACACAGAGAAGAAGAGAAAGCAAGTGATAAGAGAAAGCGATGGAGCAACAAAGCTGGGATCATGAGCGGTGTCAGACAAGGGTCAGGTGGTGTTATGCTGAAAGTGTCAGTTGCATCTGCCACATGATACTCCATGACCTTGGAACCTCCATAGCTGAGTGCTAAATGTACTGTACATATGAATCCTTTTGAAAACAGACTCTCTTGCTTGTAGATTTTGAGGGAAATTCCAAAGCCTAAATACATTGAATTATGCTTAATTACTAATTAATTGCAGGGGTAGTCAAATGAACAGAGGGCTAACACAATGCACACTGCATAACAGAAACATTTTCGACGTGTGTCCAGATAAAGTCTGGAATTTTCAAAGGCCATCAGGGACTCATTTGCAAACAAAAGACGTGCACTTTGTGTCTGAGTCGGGCGGACAGGCAGTATTTTCCCTTCCTCAAGTGATGCACTCTGGTCAGTGTACCACACAGAAACGCTTTCACAGAACCCGGTGTCCTGGACCATGATGTCGAACAAAGCCTCCCCCCCCACACCCCACCTCCCCCACTTAAAACAGCAGTGGGGACACAGACTTTCCTCTGATGGGACTGACAGGCACACAAAGGAGAGGATACGGAAAATGAACTCCGCCTTTTATCAAAAGGAAAAGGGGGGGGGGGGGGGGTCCAAAAAAGGCCAGCCCGTGGGCTAATCCTCAAGGACCTCTGTGCACATCCCCGGCACAGTCTGTGCCCAATCGAAATCACCCACCCCAGCGGAGCGCTCCCGGCCCCTGGCACACACCCCGCCCGCGGAGAACGGCCAGTGAGGCGCAACTATTTTGTGAGGCGAATTCTGCCTCATTTCTTGCATTGTGGATCACTGCACCATAAGGTTATGGGTTCAGATTCCAGAGGAACTGCTGCAGTGCCAAGACTGTTTTCTGTGAGACTTGCCACTTTGCACTGACCTTAAAGTGGGATTTGGACTGAATTGGATGGTGGGGTTGAGACTCTGTATCCTAGAGTAGTCAATGTGGTTTCCGTTGATATGCCTCTGATAATGCAAGCAGTAGTGGGACTCTCTTTGGATTACATCATTTGTAAACAAGGGCATAAAAGGATTACCGTGGAGTTGATCTGCTGTGTCCATTTCTCTGTCTCTCTGACCGCTTACATTCTTTTTCACTTCCTCTCCCTCAGTCCTTCCAAAACTCATTTTTCCTCACTCTCTCAACCACTCTCTCTCCCAGTCCCTTCTACGCTCTTTCTCCTACCCTCACCTTTCCTCTTCCTTGCTCTCTCTCTTCTTCTCTCCCTCCCTCTCTCTTCCTCAGGTTTCAGTACTGACCCAGGTATGAGCAATAACTAATGAATGAGTACTGACCCAGGGGTGAGTAATGACCCATGTATGAGTACTGACCCAGGTTTGAGTACTGACCCAGGTATGAGCAATGACCAATGTGTGAGTACTGACCCAGGTGTGAGTAATGGCCCATGTGTGAGTACTGACCCAGGTGTGAGTAATGGCCCATGTGTGAGTACTGACCCAGGTGTGAGTAATGGCCCATGTATGAGTACTGACCCAGGTTGTACCAGACGTCCATCTCCCCGCTCAGCGTGCGGACCTCGATGATGCTCTGACCCAGGAAGTCGTCCGACTCCCTCTTCAGCCGCTGCTTCACCCGCGACTTGATGTCATCGTCCTCGTCCCACACGCGCACCTTTATGCGGTCCGAGGAGTTGTGGCACTCGCTGCGGGGAGAGAGTGGGCGGGGCTTAAGCATCGCATCACCAGACCTAAATCAGAGCCTCAAACTACATAGCACACCTACAGTCATCACTGTGTCACATTCAGCCCATCTAAGCTTATAATACACCTACAGTCTATACCAGGGGTACTCAGATATGGCCCTCTAGGCCAGTAGTACTGATGGCTTTCATTCCTCCCCTCTAATCGGGCACTGACTTAAACCTGTCGCACCAGGTGAGTGTAAGCTCTGGCCAATCAGTGACATTACTGGACTATGGACTACCAGGCAGTAGACAAAACCAGCAGTACTAATGACCTTGAGTGCCAGATTTGAGTATCCCTGGTCTAAAGAGTACCCAGCTCTGTATAAAGTCTGGAGTTGAACATCTGGAGAGTCACTGCCTCTACCACATGACCTGGCAAGCCGTTCCAGGGACTAGCAACCCTGTGTTCACTTCCTGATATACTTTACAGAATTTAACCAACTTCCAAATATGCCTCTAATGTACTTACTTATTACATCTCAAAAGTCTGAAGTTAATTTGATGGAATCAGCTAATTTGTGGAATTTGATGGAATCAGTAAGGATGATAATTTTCACGGCTTGGGTAAACCCCTTCAGTTTCTAGAAACATCATTTCAACCAGAATAAAAAAAGAGTAGTTTATGTTTGCTTTAAATGAATGACTTTTTATATCCGTGACATTTCCCTCCTTTGCCATTTCTAGGTGCCTGAATTGCACAGAATGTCATTTACTTTAAACATAAAACCTTTGGTCACCGTCTTCTAATAAAAGCGCAGGCAATCCCATTATAAAAAACTAAATGAAAAGATTTCTAAAATGCACAAAAATAGCACTCAACTAGAGTCTACATTTCACAAGAGGATGTTTATCGTACTGTGAGAGGCCAGTAGGGAAAGTAAATTGATTTTACAGTCTCTTAATTAACTGTAATGCTGTAATGGGAGTTTGTTCCATTGAGGTAATTATTTTGTCAGGACAGTTTCCTTGTTCAGGATGCAGCTTAATGAACTCTAATGTAATGTCGTTTAAGGAGACGACAAGCACAACAAAGCCGTTATTTTGAGCCATTTGGCTGCCTCTCTGAAAAGCCCATCTGAAGGGGTTCTGAGAACCTCCGGGTTGACAGCAGGTGACATTTAGAAATTTGGTTCAGTTCAGTCAGCGTGCACCAAGGCCTTGGGTTACAGAATCCAGACAGCCCTGCACACTATTAACAGTCTGCTGAATTACAGAAAAAACGGACTTGCAGCATATTAGATTGGCCTAGATTTCTTCTTAACAGTGGCTTTAAAAAGTGTTAGTTTAACACACTTACACACGCACACACACACACACACAATTCAAATTGAGGTTAACAATCACCAAAACTGATTCACCAAACTTTGTGAAGAAAGGACTAAAACTTGTATTCAAGCTGAATAAATATTTAACTGGTATACTCTTATTATGGTAAAACACAAGAATGCAGGGAACAGGGCTCTATACATGTATGTGTACACAGTGACCGTGCTGATAACGGTCTGATTAACCAGCATTTGGTACACAGCAGGAAGTTCAGAGAAAAACTCACAAGTGGAACTTCTCCTCCCAGACCGGGTTGAGGTTGCCATAGATGGTCTTGGTCCTCTTCTTGGTCTTGCCCACCTGGACTGTCACATAGGGATCGCTGGAGCCCGTCTTGTCTTTGGCCTGAAGCCCCTGGGCACAAAGCACTGCACAGACAAGGGGAACACAAACTGTCACGTGGGTAGAACAGGCCAGAACCAAACCCAAAACTGTGGACCGAGGAGTAGGAACATACAGGACTCCTGTTACACCCAGGCTGGTCTCAGAATTTCACCATTTCACATCACCCAATGACCAGTTGTGTCCACTGTGACATCATTGGACCAATCAAAAGAGAGATGCAGTACGGAGCTATGTTGCAGAATAAGTCGAGCAAAATAATTTCCAATTTTCTTCATAAACAACCTAAAACAAAGACAAAGACAAAACTCTTTGAAAATTGAAGAAAAGAATTTAGTTGAATGCAGATGCAAAAACAAACTTGTCCGCATGTTTTATTTCTAGAGCTTTCCGTAATCCCAATAGTTACTTAAATCCACTTTGAAGAAATGAAAATATTTGAAACGATGACATTGCATTGCTTCCTTGAGAATAATACAACATGAATAAATCTTTAATCCATCTAATAATTAAGCAGTTCCTATTATCATGCTTTGGAAATAATGACTTTCTCTGAAAAATAGCCAATCACTGCAAGTCCTTAGGTAACCTTGGATGCTTGAGGTTCACTAAAGGCTGTTTTTGCCAAAATCCACAAAAATAAAAACAAGTATCACTCAGGTCTTCTGTGACTGAAATGGTAACACTTAGTAAGCAATATCTCTCTCTTTTCCTTTCTCTCAAATTCAAATTCAAATTCAAATGAGCTTTATTGGCATGACATACATAGATATATGTTGCCAAAGCATGAGAACAACAAACACAGAATAAACAGGTTTACCAGCACTGATGAATTTGGTCGAAAAGCTTGTAATTTTACCTGCAATGTGATTATGGTGAAAAACTAGAGAGTTTTCCAGTGATGGTAATAGAGGTTGAACAGAAGGAAGTTTACCTGTGATAAGACCATGATCAAACACTGAACGTTTACCTGTCATGACAACTGATGATGATAGTGGCCAAAAAATGGGAAATCTACCTGTGATGTGATCATGGCCAAGCACTTGGAAGATTGGCTGTCATGTGAGCATCGCTGAACAGGAAGAAAATTACTTGTGACGTGATCGTGGTCACGGTCTGCCAGCTAAGAAGTTTTACCTGTGATGGTGATCTTGCCTGACCACTTGGAAGATTGGCTGCCATGTGAACATGGTTGAACAGGAAGAAGACTACCTGTGACATGATTGTCGCTTAGAAGTTTTACCTGTGATGGTGATCTTGGCCGACCACTTGGAGGTGCCGTCCAGGACACTCTGTTTGATGGTCTTCATCTGCTGGGCGTGGATGACCTTGCTCACGACGAAGACGTCGCGGATCATGTCAAAGATCTCGGGCTTGTTCCGCTCACGGATCTTCATGCGGTCCTTCATGGCCATGATGATGTTCTGGGTGCGGTCTTCCGCCCCGTGCTTGGAGCTCTTCTCTGCCGCACCTGGAACAGGGAGGCACAGCACAGTTTCACGCTTATGGGACAGGGCCTGTAACTGCAGAAGCTGCAGGTTCAAATCCCAGAAGTGAAACTGCTATTATACCCTTGCGTAAAAGTAAACAACCCATATGGGGGGAAAGGTCTGAGGCAAAACACTGGGCTGAAAACATTCGGCAATCCGGAGAGTTCTTCCAGACCCATGTATCATGGAATCAGTTAAACATTTATGCAAATGAACGACCCCGTCTATTGATCTCTCCAGGCCGCCCAAGGCTATTTATTTAGTTAATTATTCATTTTCTGAATGGATCTGCTTCCGCTGCATCGACTCCGTTCGGCGGGCATTTCTTAAACAACTGACGTAGAGTCCAGACGGCATTGCTTCGCTAATAGGACATCAATCACAGTCTCGTGCTCCGGGAGAAAACAAAAGAGTACAGGGGCACATGTTAATGAACTCCGGAAATACGTCTGACAGCCTCCATGAACAGGGGGAAAAAAGACTTCAATATAGCATCAAAAAAAAAATCGACAAGGGATTTCACTTGTAAACGAGCGAACAAAGTAACATTCCAGTCTGTCAAAAGTGAGTGGCATATCGAAAAAAATTTGTACCTTGGAGCAAGTGGCCGCACAGTAAAGCTGGGAGATTGACATGAGTGACAACAAAAAAAATTTAAAAAATGAACAATGAAATGAGTCTTAATGAGACTCGGCGATCTCCTTCAAGGAAAACGCTGAGTTTTGTGTGTCATTCAAAAAGAGCACACCTCACTGCCAAACCTCCATCAAACTGACATCAGCGCCTCAAAGGCTCGCAACACTGCAATGGATGTGTCTAAAATAGGTTCATTGCACCATAAGACACCCCATAAATGATTTGTGTATAACAACAGGCTGCCTGACCATACCAGCCAGTGTTCTTAATCTGGGTGATTATTTAGAATGATGCATTTTTTTAAACACAAATGCTTCCCCCATATAAGCACGGGTCAGCTCCAGCGACTGGCTGTGTTTTTCCGTGCGACGTTGGTCACAGCTATGGCTGCACACAGGGCAAAGGTCACATGACCTGCCCCAAGCAAATGGTCGAGCCATGTAAGGGAGAAACTAAAAAGCACCCCCCCTTTTACCCCTTCCCCCCCAAACCCGTTTCTTTCTCTCCATCCCCACCCCCAGGACTCACGCTGCAGGCAGTCGGCGTTCAGCAGGTCCTGGCACTTCTCGTGGCACTTGACCCCGCACTCGGAGCACCTCATGCCCTGCCGGGCGATGCCCCACAGCAGCCCCTCGCACTCGTAGCAGTAGGTGGGCGTGGTCGCCGTCCACACCTCGAAGTTGTGGGGCGTGGTGCAGGAGATGGGGTAGATCAGCGCCTGCAGGGTCTTCTTGTAGACATGGTTTTTCTGCAGGGGAGCGTGAAACGGACACCGCATTCAGGAGCACAGTACACTGGCTCAGGCTTGTCTGTCCAACATCATGTTTCTGAAGTTATGGCAACAGCCAGCCTCTCATATCAGCAGGGCTGTCATTGGGGGGGGGGGGGGGGGGGGGGGGGGGGGGCTGGGTACTTTATCCCAGGCCCTGGAGGAAGCAGGGGCCCAATGGTCTGTGAACCTGTGGTAAATACTACTGTCCTAGAACTAGGAATAATATAATGCTGTAATTTTGAGGGAATTTCACCCAACAGCCCTACTCACCAATCAGTGTAAAATCAGTAAAATATTTAAGGTAATCATCATGTTAGGATTGATGCCAATGACACTTCAGCTCAGCCAATTCAAGAAATTAGTTTCACTTAAATTTACTTTTTTTAATGATGATTTTTTAATTTGTAAAAAATGAATTAAAAACCATTATTATCTGAACTGAAATTGACCACATACTGTTCATAATACAAGGGTAGATGGGCTGGGAATCATGATTAGAACCAAAAGGGCTGCTAGGCCAATTCTTCAAGTCAGACTAAAGTTGAGGAGGACCACTGTCAGAATAAAAGTGCAAAGTTTCTGGGCTGTGATGAATGCAAGGGCACACCTCAAAACAACAGCATAAAAAACATAATCTTTCAAGGCCAAATCAATATAAAAGTGTAACACTTCTTGGCTGTGATGAATGCACGGGGGGCAGTCCGAGTCAAAATACCAGCTGGACGTTTCTGTACCATGATGAATGCAAGGGCAACATGTCAAAATAAAAGCGCAGCATTTCTTGGCTGCACTGCAGGTAGAGGCAGCTGCGGAGGCCTACTCACCAGCTCCTCGTCCTTGATGGACGAGCGGGTGGCCATGGCGGAGGTAATACCGGCTTTCCTGGACTGGACCAGGGACTGCACATCACAAAGCGACCGTTAAGTCCCCCCAAACCATCCCCACGTTACCTCATCACACACTCCACAACACCCCTCCCTCTCTCTCTCTCTCTCCCTCCCTCCCTCCTTTCCCCGACTAAATCCTCTTCCCTCCACAGCAGGGTTTGGGGTCAGTTATTTTTAAATTCAGCCAATTAAAGAAATTAAAACTAAATTCATTAATTGGAAAAAGCCCATAATGCTCTGAGGACTTTTTCAAGCTAATTCCAAGAATTTCCACTCATTTCCTGAACTGACTGTAATGCAAAGATAATGACCCCCAATCCTCCTACTGACTTCCAGTACCTTATGACATTAAGCTCATCGAGCACACCATTAGCTCAATTATAAGAACACTCATCCCACTGACCGCCTAATTTACATAATGAATCAGTTACTCTCTTAACCTGACACTGAAACTCCACTTTGGCTGTGTTATGCAACCAGGGTTGGAAGAGGAATACCATAACACTGATTAAAAAAAAAAATTAAGCAAACATTAAAATAATTAAAATAATAAAATAAATAAAAGTAAAAATCAGCTTGTGAACAGTACTCTGACTGAGGAATTGGTCTCCTCAACAACTCAAACAGACAGAAACTTCCCTCAGTGGTGATTAAAACCAGGCTTCATCTGTGTCTTTCTTCCTCTCATGCTAAATGGTAAATAATTAAGACCCCCAAGGGGAGGAAATAAACAAAAACGTATGAAGTTGTGATTAAAAGATTCTGCGCCATACATTAGTACCCTGATAGATACCGTGGGGTGACGCATCATTTAAAAACACAGCCAAACAGAGCTTTGTCTCCAGGTTACGCTCTGCGCATGAAAGAATCATTCCATAGCACAAGGCAATCCTACTGTATGTCTGAACTCAGCACCCCATGATTGCCAAATAATTGCAACTTTCCTTTTGACTGGAGATGAAACACTTGATGAGTGAAAGCATGAATGTGACTGTCTAAAAGAAAGGAACAGTAAATAAGATGTTGCTACGGTCTCCCTATTTATTATTCTCAATGAATTTAAACTAACTAAAAACTACGCCAACAGAAAACCTTAAACCTGTGACTGACAAGATGATTCCTGTTGAGCAGATTTTTTTTTCTTCACGCAAGGATCAAAACAGCCCTGTTCTTGAAACAAGACATTGATGCAAACATCTGATGCTTGTTGAAATATACACCGTACAGTGTACATTAAGCATCAACCATAGTCAAGTTAAAAAAAATGTGAGTTTCAAACCTGCAAAATAAAACTGGTTAATTTCAATAGCTATGAATGCTCACATAAATTATAAGAGGAGACAAAAATAAAATAAATTAATAAACAAAACATAAAAAGGAAGAAATAAATGAAAATATATATGCATACCTTAAATTGAAGCACATATGTTGAGCTATTCTGATTTCATTGATTTCATTTTCTCTTCAATTTAAGAATGCTTTATTGGCATGCCATATTACACTGTCATTTACTTACTGTTTTCTCTTACAACACTACAGGTGCTTACATGTTAATAGGATATCATTAAGACGTATCACAATAATATTAAAATATATATGGGATTACATTTCCAAAATGGGGTGAGATACAGATGGAAGGGTAGTGAATTTGTGCTCCCTTGTGAAAATGTGATATGCATGTGAAACACAGCAGGTAAAATCCAAAATGTAAAGAATATATTTACATCATCAACCTGCATACAATATAATGCAATTTGTAAAAATAAATATGAGCTGTATTGGACTAGAAAATAATAAATTTCCACTACTTTTTGAATTGTATGTTTCAGGCCATTACTACTGAATGTTCAGCAAAATTACCCAGTTGAACAAAACTTTTAAACTTATATACAAGTCTGTACACACATCTAAAGACATGCATGTATATACAGTATGTGGATGTGTCAGCCTAGTTTTCATAATTCTAATGAAAGAAGCCTGTAGCGTAAATATATTAAGAATTTTTTGGATTTTATATTGCTTGGCACCATGCACTCTTTCAAGTTAAAGATCTTGAGCGCTTCCACCAATCTTGAATCATATGCTGCACAGGGTGCCTCCACACGCGTCTGTGCAGCAGACCAAAGCCTGTGCCTCAGTGCCCCACCTTCACAGAACAATGCTAGCGGTTTGTGGGACAAGGGCGGTGCCATGGAGAGTGATCAATCAGAGAGAAGAGACCCGGCTTCTTGTGTGAGCAAGCCCGTGACAGTGACGGTTTTTTAACATGCCTCTGCGTGCTGCGCCACACAGGGTTGGGTTCACATCCATTTCAGTTTGGTCAATTCAGGAAACAAACTGAAAAAAACTGCCCATGATGTTCCTCCAGAATGTTTCAGTTAATTAACTGAATTTCAACTCACTTTTTTGTGAATTGACTGAATTGAAATGGAATTCATCACAACTCTGTCACCATGGTAATGAAAATAATTACTCAAAGGGAGGGAAAATAAATAGAAAGGGTGGAGGAAAGGAAACTAAAGCCTGTAAATAAATTAAACTCTGGAATGGCTAAATCTGAGAGTAAAGGGTAGATAAGTGGGCTTTATTTAAACTTACCATAGCCTGACCAGGGAGAGGGATGGCAACGAGAGAGTTGTAAAGCATTAATTTTAAACTTTTCATGTGAGAGAACACAGTAGGTTACATCATGTGATTTTCGTAAAATGATCTTCTTGGCTATGGGATTTATTTAAAAATGAACTGTGGCACATGGATTTGGCAATGCAGAAATATACATCAGTATCAGCATTTGCACAAGTAGATTTTTGTTCTTGTGGCCACATATACGATTGGGAAAGACAAGGAAATAAAGAATAAGCCTGGCACCTGAATGGTCATTTACAATAGTCATAATAATTCTACAGACATACCTAAAAATGTACTTCATATTTCAACATACATATCTTCACATCAGACCTGAATTGAATATGCATTTGAAATAATGTACCGCTACTGATGGTAGAAAAATTGGATAATTTCTGAATGAATTTTCAATCAAACACATTAGTAAGCAGACTATACACTCATATACATTTTTAAAATCTGTATATTGACTAACAATTCTGTCTTATGCATTCAATTATTAGAAATACAGAATTTTGCCCAGAACCTTCTGTAGAATAGCTTAATAAGAATAAGTTTTCATTCTGTAGGCCTGATGCCCCATGACCAGTTTGGCCAACCACAGACGTCCATTCCTTGTTACAGCGAGTTTTGGGAGATTTGGGACCTGATTTGAGAGCACTCACCAAGTCACTGACCAAGGGGATGGGCTTCTTCTTGCGAAGGTCGGGCATGCTGTCAATCCCAAAGAGGCCGCCACCCCCTCTGTGGACATAGGTACACCTATCCGTCAAGAGCCACACCCACTCTAGCTCAAGGCACACACCTCCTGGTAGGCCACACCCCCTCGCACAAAACACAGTCAGAGGTATAAAAAAGCACATTGCCGTGCACAGCACACGCCCCTTCCGTGTAAAATGCAGGCCCCTCACACCTATCTCGTTCCGCCTTGTGTAGCTCTAGAGAATGTAAAGGGGGAACACACAGGAGGAATTTTAAAGATAAAACTTACCTACGGAAACAAATAATAAAATATATAATGCAATTTGTGAAATGTTATGTAATTATGTGATTTTACAGTATACGGTACAATTTTCTTCACATACTGGTGGTACAATAACTCACAGTGCACAATATCAGTATATATTTTTTTACCTGTGATAGGATGTATTGCTTGTCTTGTTTCCTACATTGCTATTCCATGAGGAGCCATTTCCCAGGTAAGCTCGCAAACGGCTTCCTGTTTATCAGCAGTACACCGAGAGGCGCAGGACATTAAAACAACAAATTCACCAGTAACTGAAGAAAGCGTTTGGTGCCGAGGGACCGGCTCGCTCCAGAGGGGAATATTAAAAACTAACAGAGGCGTTCAATCACTGCAGTTGTGTACAGTAGAATATCTTACTGGTGAAATGGCAGGGAAAAATATGAGGGTTCATTTGCTGTATTGGTGAGGAAAACCGTTAGAACCAGCTGTCAGTTTGCAACCTCAGAAAGGGTGCAGGGCAGTGTTTTTTGAAAGGGGGCATGAGACCCATGGGTGAGTCACATGATGCACATTTAAAAATAAATAAAAAATGATTTGCTAAATTTAGTATTTGATATTCACACCAGCCAAATTAAACGCTGTACATGTAACACGCACTGCACTCAGTACAGTGTACATGTATGTTCAGGAAAATGTAATTCTATGATATCAGGCAACATTTAACAAGGACTAAATCATAAAAAGAACTATGTGCTCTTTTAAGTGTGCCAAGGTCTCAAGTGTTTGGGAAACACCGGTTAAATAAACTAGTTCCGGGCTGACAGCAGTGTTGGAGACACGGAAGCATCTAGAAATGGCGGGAAAGGAGGGAAACTCACCCAGGTTTGACCCAAGCCTGTCTGCCACTGTCGCCATCCTCTCGGCCCTAAGAGAAGGAACGGGTCACAGAACGAGCACAAAATTAACAAAGAGGCACCGCAGACCAGGGGTGGAGTAAATTCCATTTCAAATCAGCCAGTTCAGGGAATCAACTGAAATCAAATTCACGGAAAAATACTCACAGGAGCATTACGACATTTGCCACCTGTGGATTCAGTTTCAGTTAATTTCCTGAATGGGAAAGGAATTGATCCCCACCCTGTTTGGAGACTTTGGAATTTTTCCAATGAAAATAAGGATAAAAATGTGAATGTGTAAGGAAAAATGAAAAAAAAGAGGCCACTGGTAGAGGGAAGAATAATGACAGGGTTGGTTGAGTTTCACGACTGGTAGAGCATGCTGATGGAACACCACTTGGCTACCAGGGCAGATACCTTATGAAACAAAATGGCCACCACTGTAGACAGACAGCACTGGTGAAGCAGCCCCATAGCAACTTCAATCAAACCAATGTTATCCACCAAACCATTTTCCTTCAAACACCACCTTTTCTGACTAAAGAAAGACCGAGAAAAAGGTACCAGAAAGAAGACAACAAGAAGAGACAGAAGAGAGGAAGAGGAGGAATGTGTGAAAGGAAGATCCCAAATAAATCAGTAAGAAATGCAAGCTCTTAGCTAGTAAGGTTTACTTTGTTTACTTGTTTTCATGAGGTCATTAAGGCATCCTCTACAACAGGGGTTCCCAATAACTAGTCCTGGAGAAAAACAAGGTCTGCTGGTTTTTGGTGTTAATCAGCAAGTCAATCTATGAGAGCAGCTGATTACACAGTTAACTTCCGCCTGGTCCCTTGCAGTGGCTGTTGGTTCCGGGTTGAAAACAAAAGCCAGTAAAAACCAACACAGTACAGCTGTTAAATCAACCAAAGATTAAATTTAAATATTCTATTTTTAAAAACACAAACATTTGAATATATTCAAATATTTACTGCAAAATTTACATGAAAATGTCAAAATTGTGAATTTGGTAGCCCTGATGTAAACCTTGAGGAATTCCCAGACCTGTATTAAGTGCTCTGGAAAAATCACTCAGTGAAGCTCAGAAAAGATGGAAGAGCTTAAATCATAAATAAGAAGGGGGGGGGGGGGGGGCTGCTCAGAGAGAGGGAAGAGACTTCAGAAGGGGCCTGGGGGTGCTCAGGAGAACCACAGGATAGTGGATATGAAAGCAAGCCAAACATCCAAACAGTTCAAACTTTCAAAAACAAGGCGTTAGGGGACACAACCAGGCACACGCTGCTGTGCTTCTGTCAGTTTTCGCACCGGTCGCTGTGAAGGGCATTCCCGTTCTTTGAACAGTTTCACCGAGCATATTTGACGACTGCACTCCTTGGAAGGAAGAAATGTGGGTGTTTAAAAATAAAAAATAAAAAAACAGCTTCCCACTGCCGATAGAAGCGACAAACAGTCAGAAGGAAACAGCAGCTGCGCTTGTTCTTCCCCCGAAGGTAAACACAACGGCCGAGCCAAATACAGGGGATAAATAGGGCCAATGCGTGGCCTGCCTGCCCCCCCCCCCCCCCCAAGCCAAATACAGAGGATAAATAGGGCCAATGCGTGGCCTGCCTGTCCCCCCCCCAATCCCACAGAGGCTGTTAAGCTCATTACTGGATTTTAAGACACTTCGACAAACGCCCCTGCAGACTTCACCCTAAATCTAGGGCTGTCTGGGACGCGGTTCAAAGCTTCACCATTCTCTAGCCAGGGCAGTGAACCCCTGATCTGCTCCACCGCAAAAAATTTCCATATTATCCAATTCAGATTCAATTCATCAGTTATTTCTTCTGTGGATACTGTTAAAGCACATATGGGGCGATTTTTTCCAGGTGTACAAACATTTCTCACTCAACACTATAAAAACTCTCAAGCAGATGTCAACGATTGATGAGTGCGTCAATATTTTTTATTCCGTTTCTTTATTGAATAAGCTATTGTGCACAAATCTTGCGTCGCAGATTTAACAGATCACTCTAATCGTAATTTCTCGTCGCTGATGGGACTTGGGAGCAAATGAACAAAAAAACCTAAAGCAAGAATCTTGGGGGAGAAAAAAAACACCACACAGATATGTTAAGCCTCATGCAAGGAAGCGTACAGTATGGATGTACGTTAAAAGCAATGCCGCAATGCATTATGGAACAACGTCAATGGGGAACTCATGAAAGTAACCTGCTCATCTTCTCTTGTGCTTTCTGTAAAGAAAGAAAAGGAGGTGGGGGAGAGCAGAAATGGTAAGAATATGTAAATGACAACATCCCACACCCAGCATATGCTCGGCACATTTCTGGAGATTTGTGAGGTTTCCACTGAGTAAGCAGGGCATTATGTAAACAGCTGGCCGGGGGAAATTGTTCATTAAATGCAGCATATCAATAATTCACCAACTCTCCCTTTTTATCAAATGAGCATCTGAATATTTATCCTTCGTTTATTGTCACAAAGTCACCTGGCCCCCCATTACTGGAAATCGAGGTGAAATAGATTTTAATGACTGGCTGATGCAGAGGTATGAGATCGTAGACCAGTCGTACTCACAAATCAAGACCGCTCTATCTACCTCAAGCAAAGCAAGAAAAGCTTTGTGTCTTCATACGCAAATGAATAGGGTGAGCGAATCCCTAAAAGAACAGTGCTCTTACGATGAGCAAAATAAGTCTTTAACTTAAGGCATTCGGCCACCCGAAAGGATACATTAAAATGCTTCAGGAAACAGGACCCTTTTTATCATGCAGATAGCATCAGATATATACAGTATACACACAGCATTGGCTTGCTTAAAAGCACAAATACTTCTGTAATACCATGCATTTGCTCCATTTAAAAAATCTGAAATGTTGTATGCGTATCTAATCTAATTATTCATCTCCAGTTATCCCTGCATTTAACCTTAAGATTTCTTGAAAATCACTCAAATCCAAAACCCAGGAGTCATATTCATTTGGGTGAAATGCATTGGCAGGTTTGGGGTCAGTTCCATTAAAAATTAATTCAATTCAGGTTTAAAACTGAAACTTAATTAATCGAAAAATCCCCACAGAACATTAAAATGATTTCTCAATTCCACAAAAAAAGAATTTCCTGAATCTAATTGGAATTGATCCTAATCCTGGTCAGCAGGCCACACAAGGCAAAATGACATACATATTTCTGTATGTACATGCTGGACAGGTACCTGGGTTACACTCTTCCTCAGAGTAAATGGACTTGGACGCTTCGACGATTTGGGAGAGTTTGTGGCGGACCAGTCTCTTCTCCCTCAGGACTCGCTGGAAGTTGTTGATACACTTGAGCCGGCGCGCCTCCTGCTGGCTGAGCTCGGACGGCGCGGCGCTGCTCTCGGGGGCACGTTCCGCATCGGGGCGCTCCTCGTCCAGCTGGGGTGCCTCATCGAAAGACTGGCCCCCTTCCAGAGGGAATGCTGCAGCGCTGTGGAGAGAGGCGCTGGCGTCGGTTGAGCCCTGGTTCTCGGGTGGCGTGGGGCTGAAGCGGGGTGCCTCTGCGCCACCGTCCAGACTGAGAGATGCGTCACTGCGCGCCTCCTGGTGGGGATCCGAGGGGCAGCAATCTGAGGCTAAGCTGGTCTCGCCCTCCGTGTCCCTGTGGCTGGTCTCCCCCCAGGGCAATTCGCTGGGTGGGTTGCTGGGACTGTCAGTGAATTCAGCCCCGTCCAAATCCCCGAGGTCCTGCGTCCCAGGCCCCTCCAGCTTTCTGAGAGCCCCCTTAAGAGCCGATTTGAAGGTCAGGACAGCTTTACCAATTTGTTTTACGTTGAAGCTGCCATCCAGTTCAACATCTCTGGGGTCAAGGTTACTGTAAGGGCCCGGATACAAACTGGAGTGATAATCTTCCCCGTGCCCCGCCCATTCCCTCTCCTCACACTCCCCCAAATCTGTGGCAGCAGGGCAGAGCTCGCAGGAGGAGTACACCTCGTCCTGACAGCAGTCGTCGCAGTCCGTGAACACAACGGTGGAGTTGTGGCTGAGGCTGCCAGAGGGGGCGCTGCCGAGCTCATCCGCGTACACCTCGGCGGTGTGGTAGCCGGAGCTGCGGGAGTAGGGGCAGCTAGCCATGCACTCACACTCCTGGTTAGGTGTCTGGCCCTGGCCATTCGGGGCCATCTCTTTTTCATGCGATCGGGGCCTGCCAGATCTCCAGTCCGCTAGGCTGCACGAGCTGGAGGGAGAATTGTAATGGCGGCCGAAAAGAAGGGAGAGGTGCTCCGAGCTGCTCAGAGAGGACTGTCCAGGGGTGCTGCTGGTCTCACCGCCTCCATACCGGTCCCAGTTGTCAGGTTCCCCAAAGTTGTCACCCTCCTCTATGCTGTCCTGTCGGGAAAAGCCTTCTTCCTCGCTCCAGCCCACAATGTCATCCCCACTTTCACTGCATTGAATTCCCGCTGCCTTCCAGTCATTGTTCCCTGGGTGGTCCTGGTTGCCAGGACAAAACCCACCTGGTTTCCCAGGTTCTGATTCTTCGCTCTTGGAGCTGTGGCCTGAGGACAGTGAGCTGGTGCTGGGGAAGTCCTGGCCACCCTGCCGTTCCAAATAGCCAAAGCTGGCCTTCCTTGCACCAAGGCAGGCTGGACCTGAGCTCTGGTCCGAGATGTCCTTTTTCACCAGCTTGTAGATAGCAGAACCCGAAGGCTTGTCCATGCAGGGGGTTGCTGAGGCTGCTTGGCGGGCTGACATAGGCCTTCTCAGTGGGCCACGCTGGGATGGCATCAACTTGCTGTCCTCACCCCAGTCATAGTACTGGGACAGTGAACTGCTCTTTGTCCCCAGGGATGCCGTTGGGACGTCCTCCCGGCGGAGACTGCCACAGTGGCTGCTGGGCCTCCGCGGGAGGCAAGGCCCGGCACACGCTCCCGAGCGGAGCTCCTCAATCTCAGACAGGACCGCATCCACGCAGCTGGACACCTCATCCACAGACCCCCGGACGGAGGTCAGGTACTGCCGCAGGTCCGAGATCTCCTCCTGGATCTTGTTGATCCCCCGCAACTCCTTCAGAATGTGTTCGACAATATCACTAGTCTCCTCCTCATCCTCATCCTCCTCTACCTCCTCCCCCCCTACGGCACTGTTTGAGGTAGAAGCCACAGTCTCCTCCCCCCCGCTGGCGGCACAACAAGCCTCTCCTTCATCCAAGCCTTCAGGGACGGCAGAACCGTTCCCACGAGAAGCCGGGCAGTCCAGTGTGAGGCCATTGTTTTTAACAGTGCACGGTATCTTGACATAGCCCTCCCGGTTCAGCTCCACCTCTCCAACACAGGACATAGTGGTAGGGGGCACAGAGTGGCTCCTCCCATTAGGGACCCGCAGGCCGGAGAACTCACCGCTGGAAGGGTCCCTCTTGATGCCGCATACAAACATGTCCCTCTCGATCTCCACGGGGGAGCGGCGGGCCGAGTGCTCGCCGGATCCCTGAAGGAACTTCTGGATCTTGCTCCGGAGACCCTGAGCCACCTTGGAACTCTGGGTCTTCTTCTTAGCCAGGTCTTTCTTCTTGGACTTCTTGTGCTGAAGGATGCCGGTCCCATCTTGCCCGTTGACACGGTTCCTGGAGAACATCCTTTGCGGGCAGACTGTCCGTATCCCAAACCCTGCCCCTCCCCAGACTCCCCCTTCAGCAGTCAGTCAGCACCGCTGGTCTCAGCTCAACATTGCTGTGATGCACCGCCATTTTACTTTGGATGCCAACGGTAGCTTTGTTTCTCCATAGGACAGCTTTGGCCATGACTTTGTAAGACAGAGAGAACACGAGTGAGCATTCAACTGGTTACCCAACAGAAGCCCACATAATCCACCGAAGATAACTCTCACAACAATGAAACAAACCAATCTCGAAAGCACAGCTAATATTTGAAATCCTTCCCCATCAAAGCTGTGTGGTATTAAGAGAGAAGCTTGTAAAATAATGAAAAAATTTGAAAAAATGTTCAAAAATAGAACTGTAACTGTTCTCACACATGCCCGACACTTTTCGGAACACAATAAGCTTGACTTTGACAAAGTTTACTGTGACTGAATTAATGCAATGTGACTGTAATGAAGTGTCATATGGGTTAATTTACTGCCAACAGTGTCATGGCAACACAGAACACAGTGCCATGTCTACACAGAGCAGGGCAGTGGATAATAGCAAATACAGGGCACTCCACTATGAATAACTATGTCATCAACAATCTAACGTGTGCGGAGGCAATGACAACCAGACATTGCTACCACGTGACGCTTTTTTTTTTTTGTTAAATCTCTTCATGCGATTGAGTTCATTCGCTGGATTTCCACAGCTGAATGTCCTTCAGTAATATCCCTGTGCCAAAACAGCCCCGTTTCTGCGGCCAACCAACCCAGTCATGATATTTCAGTCAAACCAGCGTTCTGGACTTCTGCCTTACTCAGTTTTTTTTCTGGATAGCTGGCTTTGTTGCTTTGCAGGGAAGCACGGTATGGCACGTGACCCCCTCACTGGCAGAGAGCGGAATTAGATAGGGAGGCTGAGGGTAGCGCTGCGTCCTCAAATTTGACAGGATCTATAAATAGAAGTCTACATATGTACTGTAACAGGCCTATACATGCAAGCTTCTTTCCATCACCGACCGATGAAAGTCAAAAAAAAAAATGTTTTCATCTTAAATGTATATTTTTCTCCCGAATCTCACACATTTTATCTGTCCAAATAGGAATTGAGCACAGTGCCAGCATTTTTTAAATTATTTTTTTGCCTGACACCATGATGACACAAGAAGGGGCTCGTGAAACAATGTCCACCTGGCGCACGCTCCCATAGGCACTTCACTTCTGTCAGGACAGAGACACTCTCAGCCTGCAATCTCTTCTGTATGAGCAGTAATCACTTAATGAAGGCTTTTAGATCACCGCTAAGAAATAGCCACTGTGCACAAATACAAGCTGTTCTTTGGAAAGGATACAAGTGATTAAATCTCAGTCCAGTGGACACCACAGGGCAGCAAAGGAAAACTCAAATGGGATACACATTTAATTTGACTGCAGTTCACAAAAACGTATTTTTGTAAGCAAAAATAGATCCCAGAATTCAAAGAGAATGTGGCCCCCTGACCACTTTCAGAAACAGTTACTGCGAGTGGCATTCTTTCCTGTCAATCAATGTGGTCACTGTGGAGACTGCAACGGAAGGCTTCACATTAAGGATTGTTCCCTAAAGTTGGAACCCAGCGCTAGAACTGGTACTGGAACCAGGGAGAACCGCAACGATCTGGTTACTGGGTACTTTGCAGTGTCCGACTCATCCTGCTTTCAATATCAAAGGAGCCAGTTCTGGTTTAGCACCGGATGATTGAGGCAAGTAGGCGTCCAAGTGCCAAAACCGAGCAAATTGGGCTCTTGTAGCAAGCAGCTAATAATGCGCACCTTGTCGCAAAGCAAAAATTAGGTAAATGTGCAGCAGGTGTTCCTTAAGCAGACTGTTTTGAGTCTTGTCTCAATCCGTCCGTCTTTGATCCAAACACAAAGCTGGCACCTTTTTTCTTTGTTTTTAAAGGCCAGCCCACCCCCATTTCTGAACATCAGTGAGAAATCATTCATCATCGTCATTCACTAATATTCACTCCACTTGCAGGTTTGGGGATGAGCAAAATTTTTATGTATTTCATACACTGTATTTGACCCAGGACGGAGTTATCCCATTCTCATTACATAATGAAAATGGCCGAACAGAAAGAACACAAATATTTGATGTCTACACTAGAAGCTGTTGGGCTATCAAAAAACCTGTTCCTGTTACAAGTGGTGTCAGTGAGTTCATATTACACTGGAGATGGAATTTAACTCTCAAACAGTAAAGAAGGGAGACTGTCTGTGCAGCCAGGGGTTTGAATCCCCATGGCCCTCTGTGCTCTCCCCCTGTCTGAAAGGGGTGGAGGGGTATACAGGTAGGATGGACCCTCTGCTCTCCTGTTTTATAAAATTAAAGATATTATGCAAAATGTATACCAAAAACATTGAAATAGAAATCACTGAGCTGCCCAGAAATGCCTTGTTGGAATAGTTCAACCTTTAAGGCGTAAGATCGCAAACATGTGACTAGGATGTTCTTAACTGAGCAGTCTAATGCTGATGTAACAATCACTACTGGTAATTGAAAGCAATGGAGACCTACATTTAGAAAAGCATTGCAAAATACCTACTCTTCAACAGGTTAAATACCTCAGAGTCCCTAAGCAACGCACTCCTACGTTACATAAGAATAATTACAGATTACACAGGGAGGACACTCTGCTGAGTGCAGTATTTATGGGCTACAATGTCTAAATTGAATTACACAGATAGATGAGTGTAGACCAGTCTCCAGTGTTTCACAGTCCTTGATTGAAAATCGTTGCCACGCCGTTATTGCGCCTTCACCAGTGCGCATGGGTGCATTGATCTTCAATATCCGGTACACACTACAAGCTTGTCCTTTTGTTTTTGCAATATAACTCAATGTCATTAAATCGACAAAAAGCGCGCACTGGTCGCGGTTATTCGACGTCTGCTGGACGGATTGTACAAACACACACAAGCAACACACGCTGGCATCCACATGCGTTTCGGTCAGCTTTTCAAGGTCGGAAGCAGGACGTGCTTTTCTTTTATAAGCCCTTCTCGCAGGCCCCAAGGCTACGGCCGGCCTTTGACCCCCGTCAGCCTCGAGGGGAATCAGTCTGTGGCCAATTGGAAATTGGGGGAGGGGGGGTTTGGGGGGGGGAGCCACGGTGGGACCCTCTGGAACTGTGTCTCAGAAACATCTGAGGCCACGCGTGGAAAACAATCGGTACGCAGCGCGCGGAACATCGAAGCCTCCCGACGCCGGAGCGGGAGATTAAAGATGCTCGGCGCGATCAAGCGCACACGAACACGTCCCGGGGCCAATCACGACTGACGGGTCGGGCTCGTGCCAGCCTGGTGGCGCTCGCCGCTGAATCTCAAACCGTGACGCTCTGGAACGGCACCCCAGGGCCAAAAAAGAGGAGAGGTTCAGTGTAGGGGCTGCCTTGAGTTCACGAGTGCCGGATTCCTATGAAGTGGTAATTAAAAATGAAACGGAGAAAAAAAAAAAAAAGCGAAAGAAAGGCTTTAAAACTCGCCGTGACGGTAGCTATGGAAACCCCGGTGGATTCCTGGCTTCTGCGCCTTTTATCACCGCCCCGTCCCTCGTGCTGCACGTGCCACGCCCCCGGCCCCCGACCAGAGACGGCTCGGTTCTCTGGAGCTCATGGGTGAACTCGGGGGGGGGGGGGGTACTGTTACACAAAATAGTCTCAGCTCCTGCGTGGTCTCTCGTGGCCTTGATGAATACACACCGTTTAAAGGATCAGCGCTGCGTACCATGGGCCAGTGTGTTCTGCAGAGCCTCGCTGTTCATGGGATCAGTGCTGGCAGCGCAAGCCCAACACTTCCTTCGTTTAGGGAGGGAACAGCCTGGCTTTTCAGCATCACTGGCTAAAATACAGCCAGGACTGTGACCAACATACAGACAGACAGAGGGGGAGTCAGATCAGCTAGGCAGGTAGGTAGGTAGGTAGGTGAGTGTGTGTGTATGTGTGTGTAGGAGAGAGGTAAAAGGGGAAGGGGTGGTTAAGAGGGTGTGTGTAATGAAGCCCTTCCCATCAGAAAGCCCACTAGGTGGACCTCTCCCCCTTGGAACACTGTTGCATAGTCCTCTGGCCCAACACTGCAATTAGTGCCCTGCTTCACACCTCCATCACGGTCACACCCACACACCCCCTGCGTCCCTTAACCAAGACAAGGGATGCCAGCATTGTGTAACGCTCAGGGAACTGGGTTCGAGTCTGAAAGGAAGCTTGTTCAAGTCCCAGATGCGCTGTTACCACTGTACCCTTGAGCGAGGTACTTAACCTGCACAGCTATAGTGAATATCCCACTGTATGTGCACAGTAAGGAGAACTGGGGCTGCTAAACAGCCAAATCCAATGCAAAGTAAATGAGCTGAGAGAGCTCAGCTCACAGACAATGGTGGCCATTGCACAGCAGGCATTGGTACAGCTGACCTAACTGTTTTATTATTTTATTATTATTTTTATTTATTTATTTAACCTTTATTTAACCAGGTTAGTCTCACTGAGATTAGAAATCTCTTTTTCAAGAGAGACCTGGCCAAGAAAGCACTGTGGATGGATAGAGCGTCTAAATGGCACTAAGATATACAGTGTAAACAGCGCTCCCGTGTGTCCGCATTCAAACAGCCTCCCTTGTGTGAGACAGTTAGAGGGAGTCTCCTGTGATCTGCAGTCAGATTTTATGATCTGGAACAACCTCGTGCCCCCCCCCCCCTCCTCCTCCCCAACCCAGCCCCTCCCCAGATAGTAAAACTCAACTGCCAACGTTGGCCAAGTTTATTAAACAGAAGGCCTTGAGTCTTTTAACCTCCTTGTCAATTACTGATCATCTTGGCACCAGTACTGCCCATTCTTCTGCTCTTTATCTCATTCTCTGACTGACACAAGGGCACAGCCTTGATGGAGATTGGGAGGCACACAATTGCCTGTACAGTTTGTGAGATGTGAGTATTATTTCAGTATGTACTCTGGAGCAGCGTGTAGACTAACGCACTAGAGACTGAGGAACCACAAGCTTATGCTCTATGCCAAGATCAACACCATAGCTGCTTTCGTTTAAATTGAATTCTATACATTTTTCAGCATGGTTTGCAAGCAAGGCTAATCAATTAGATGAGACTAGTCACCTATTACAAGTTGACTTGTTACCCAGCTACAACACTCAACACAGGATATTCAGTCGATTGGCTTTTCACAAACAGACTACGGTATGCACTTATTGTACGTCGCTTTGGATAAAAGCATCTGCCAGATAAATGTAATGTAATGTAATGGTGAAGACACATTAACAAAAGCGTCTGTTATTTTTAATCAAAGTTGTATCTAGGGTTGGTTTAGAGGCATCAGCTTTCCAATTCACTGTAAACGCTCACAAAAGCTGAAATGTGAAAAATTGACTGAATAGAGGCGGCTATGGCACTAAAAGCTATAGCAAATGACACACCATTGAGTGATAGATAATTGCTATTTCACTGATGGAATGGCTCCTCCTGAACTCCTAAGTTTATTGTTTGTCTGCAAAAATGCAGTGTCCATATGAAGCGAGTGCTGGTTCTCTGAGCCCTGCAGACTGAAGCGCTTCTCATTGAGAGACATGATCCTCAGCAGTCCCAAAAAAAAAAAAAAAAAAGATCAGTGATTATTGGACAGGACAAGTCAGGCCAGGACCCATTCTCCTGTGGTGAAGTGGCTGCTGCTGACCTCTGCATGGCCTCAAGCTAAATGTAAGCTTCCCTCCTTATTGTGCTCAGTTCTCAATCTTTCCCCCCTTCTTGATATATATGATTATAATATATGATTTCTTTCCTTATAATCAACCACTTCCTTCTGGTCTCACTTCTTAATTCCACTTTTAACTCTGATGTTTTAGAAAATAAGTACAGATACACTGAACTCCTTAAAACAGAAATATTGCATGGGCATTTTATGCACATTGATTCAGGCTATAATACAGTAATAGGTAACAGAAATCTTCCTGTAGATCAGAATCTTCTGTCTCTCTCTTGCTTTCTGCCACACGTGTGCTTGCACACACATGCACACGCATACATGGGCAGAATCCCTCCCAATACAGAAAATAACCACAACATTGCACTGTTGTCTCGGTTTTAATTGGCTTTTGGACATGACACCAATGACACGCGGATCCGAAAAGCTCGCGTCACCATCTCTACAAGCCGGTCTACACCACGGGGGAGTCTTCTCTGCTCGTGTTGTAAATGCACCCAGGATTAATGGATGATAGAGACTGAACTGACACGCACGCACAGTGTGCGCTCTGTAAAACGCGGTTAGAATGGCACCCGGGTCTGCCGTTTCCACGGCGAGCCCGGGGGTTAAGCGGAGGCAGCTGGCGGGCGGGCGGGCGGGCGGGCGGGCCGTTTTCTGCTCCCAATTAAGCCGCTAAAGTGGGACCCCCCGCCACGTCTAACTGCCGCGTTTGTGCCGCGCTCATCGCGGTCGCTGTCCTACTCCGGCACGGCAACAAAGTGCCTGACAGCTTGTGTTTAGCGACTCGTGTCCCCCCACCCCTTTCTTCCCATTGGCCAAGGCGGGGACTGATCCCTGAACCTAGCGTACTAGCGGATGTCGATCGCCGTGGCAACATTTCACACCAGCCGGAGTTGAAGCATTTTACTTTATATCAGGCCGGGGGGGGCAAAAAGCCTATTCTCGGTGTGCCATTAAAGTCCACCAAACTGTACAGGCGTACGATTAATTGCGATTGGAAAGCAGCTCCACTGCATGCAATAAGAAATGAAAACCTTGGATCATATGGATTTTTCTTCTTCCTGGGATCAATAGAAAACTCAGTCATGGCATCACTCTATAAATTGTCAGTGCACAAGCTGTCAATCACCCATCCCCCTTCTGTGCTCCCTATCAAGGAGTGAGGTAGTTAGGGAGCGGTTTTGTGAGGGCTGTGAAGTTCACTTCATAACAATTTATTTTCTTAATCTCTCCAATACCAAGCCCAATGAGAGCCAGGTGATTCAGGGACTGCAAAATAATTTCTGTAAATTGCAAATTGATTGTGTACACTGCGATGGCAATATGCCAATCAATGCTTCTGGTTACAGCCCACAACATTACTGCCAAAATGGAAGCAAACAAACCTCAAGGTGAACTTCAGAAAAACAGTTTACATTTTGAATCAGCCCCTGCTGGAGTTTGGCATCCTTGAGAGTTTTCATTGTTTGCTCAGATTTTCAGAAAATTAATACATTTTAGATTGGTCCTTTTTTGGTGTTGGATTGCATAGTTCAGTTCGTATTTACTCAAAGGGCAATATGTGCTGATCATTAAAAATCCGAATACATTTGATGACCAAAGGGGACGCAGACAGAAAAAAAAGCGGATATTACTAGAAGAAAGTTTTAAACTTGATTTATACTCAAAGGAGTAAAATATAATATGTACAAATAATTACATTCAGAAAATGCAAATTAAAAAAAAGAAGTTTTTAAAAATAGGCAAATGAAAGGACAAAGAGGGTTAATCCGTTTAAGCATTTTAATCTTCAGTCGCCTTTGGGATGCATGAGAGATTTTACCACATGCTGACGGACAGAATGTAATGTTAAATTCAGGGTAGAGCGCTTGAGTTTGGCCATCATGGATTGCAGTCGTACTACACAGGCGTGGGAGACCCTGTACAATTTGAGCAGATGCTCATTACCTTCTGCAATCTGAAGGCAGATTGAGATCATATATCTTCACATATAGCTCATACACATATAGCTTTGTTCACATCACCACTGAAAGGGTGTACACTGCTGTAGCTGCACCTTTGACATGTTTCCTGCCTGGTGGCACTGAGTTACATGAAAACAACTGGCAACTGTTTTCCTTTCCTAAGTAGGAGGCCTAAAGCGTCCGCAGACCCGTTTCGTGTTGGCAGTTAACTCTGAATGGTTAAAGTTGTTGTGACCAAGTCCAGCTGCACTGTAATGTGTCACCGGAGGCCCCCGGGAGTTGAGCAGCAGAGAGAAAGGAAGGCAGGCAGGAGCCGAGGGTATCGGTGATGTCTGAAAAGGGGACAGGGCCCATTCCCTGTTAATGTGCTACGGCACCCTTTGGCTGTGTTGGCTAATGTTGATTAGCCCCCAACACACCTCCAAGGCACCCCCCCCACCCCCTCCAACCCCTCCGCCATCATTGACATTCATGGCGTCGCGTCGACAATCACTCACCCAAATGAATTCACGGGCCGACGTGATCTTCACCGGGGCTCGTGCGATATCTGGCTAAGACGGTGGTATTTACAGGGGCTGTTGTTTTTTGGCAGCTTGCCTGAGGTTGTCTAAGGGGGAGGAGTGATGTAGATAGATTTTTTTTTTGCTTTTCCTCCTTAGCAAATGGGTTTCTTGTCCCTGCTTCATCATTCAAGAAGAAATATGGCATCTCCATTAACGGTAAAAAAAAAACTCCTAGCTAAACCAGACAGCTGTGGCCAAACAATAAGAGGAAATTTAAAATGGTTGGGTAGGGGGTGGGGGTGTAGGGGAGGGGCTGTACCTCTGCTGGCCACTGTAGGAACAACACCAGCATGATGTACAGTATTTCTGAACAGTGTGTGAGTGAACATCCAAAAGGCTAGTGAACACGCACCTGAATAGCCTTAAAAATGTTAATAAAAAAGGTAAACAAACATTAGATTTTTTATCCTGTCATACTGTAGAGGAGGAATTATTCCAAACTAGTTTTGCAAAAAGAATGAAAAACTGAACGGTGAGGATTTATTCCACAAGCGAGACTGTTTCCCCACACCTTTAATGGACTTTCTTCCCCCAACACAATACACTTGAACTCTGCCAACCCACGGCACGAGGAAGAAAAATGCACTGCCACTGCAGACTCCCAGTCACAGTGAGCTAATGACAGCCCAGGCTCACATCTGCCCCAACAGGACCAAACCTCCACTCCTGGAAAGCAGCTTTAAAAAAAGACCCTTCAAACACACAGGATGCTCTGTATTCTTAACGTTGGATGTCCTGCTAAAGCTGAACCACTTGAAACGTCTCTTGAACATTTGTGAAGTGCTGTGACCCGGTACAAAGGGATGCTCTGGCAAGGGATGTTCTGCACTGTAATACAGTGCTGGAAGCCCTTGCTACCAACCACAACATCCTGTTGCTAAGATGCAGAGAGGACAAAAGGAAGCTGAATATCTGGTCAGCCTACAGAATCTGTATCTTTACCGACTTGGTCCTTCTGTAGACCCTGTGAGCCATTGATGGGCTGTCAGCCATTATGATTCTAGATTAACTGTCAGTCACCTTCATTATCCAACCTCAAAATCCAAGTTTATCACCGGTGTAGTGTCCTTGAATCCCTGGTGGTGCACCCATTAGCCTGATTAGAGCCAAGATGGCCACAATTCATAATCAGGCATTTTACTACAGCGGCCAATCACATTAATGAGGTTACTTAGGAAACAAAATCCCGAGAGAAATATCAGGTGTCAAATTTCCAGAAAACATTTCCCTTGTCATTTCCCCTTTCTAACTGATCAAGCCTTAAAAAGGTAAATATTACATCACTATGATAATAATAATTGCATTAAGAAGAACTATTATATTTATTATTATACTTTTATAGACTTCAGCTGGAGTTCAATAGATAAATAAATAAATGGCACATAATTTTAAATTCCTATTGTGTAATTACCGTCCCTGGAACATACTCCTTAAGGAGGGGACCAGCCTTTACACCCTAGTGTGATTGGCTATCGGCCATCCAGGTCACAAATCAGGGATAATCATCTCTTAGGGAGCGTCTACAAACGGGTTTCTCATTTACCCTAAATGGTCGGTGGACTGTCAGTAATTTGTCCAGGCCCCAGAGGAGAGAGGGGGGTAGCACAGCCGATGGAGGTCTGGTTTAATCTGACCGGGGCAATAAAATAACACATCCTGGGGGCCATGCATTTTCCCCCCACTCCTCCATCACAGTCTGCTACCCATAAAAGTCTAATTCACGCTCCCCCCCCCCTCCCCCCAATCCCCTTCATCCACACTCCACTTACGCAGTCTTTCCATTGTAAATACGAAAAACCTCACCACAGAAATCACGCTAAGACAACCGCTTCCATGTTATTTGTTTCGGCTGCCTTTATGTGATATGTCAGGAGGGATTCATTTAGAAGGAAACTCCACGTCTTAAGAGGCAAACATCAGTGGGTTTTGCAACTCACCTTGTGCCAAAATTCACTGTTCTACGCCAGACCCACGCAAAAATTAAACGTGGGCTCTCTTTTCAAAATGCAGGAGGTGCGCCTGCCACAACTGTGCCCACAAGTGGTGGAGATGAGGGCAAAAACTCCCTATCGTCACTCCTCTCTAACAACCTAACACAGCCGGCCATCCTAAAAGCACAAAGCACATTAGCAAGTTTTTGACACACGATGTAAAAGACCGTTCTGGCACAGAAGTGAAAACATCATCTACTTCCTGCACAGTAACCTTCCCTTTATAAAGATCCCATGAAGTTGCCATGGGAATTTCTCAAACCTAAGTCCCTGATTCTGTTTCCACAAGTAAAATAAAAATGTACCAGTACAGTCTTTGATGAGGAAAGGATTTTTTTTTTTTTTACCCCACACTACTTACAGCAGTCAAGGAACATGCAATCAAATCAATGTTCACACAATCATTCTACAGACATTGATTTGTATAAAAGTACAATAAGAACAATTAACAGTATAACTTAAGCTTCAAAAGCAAGAGAGGAAAAAACTAGATGTGGACTAAAGATCAGTGTACTCACCTCAACGAGGCAAAACAAAAACAAACAAAAAATCACTAATACAACAACCTGAGTAAGAAATCCGTGAGAGAAAATGACTTTGAAAGGACTGCAGGATCCATCAGAGGAAAGAGAGAGAGCTCCTCAGCCAGAAGAGGGGGTGGACACCCAGACAGCCGGCGCCCGCGTTTTTTGAAAGGGAAGCGATCCACGGAAAGACGCGTGAAAATGTCCGCAGGTCCGCTTCACCCCATGTTCCTGCGGCCGGAGACAGGCGGCAGCACCGCACTCCAAGGGGCAGCCGGAGGAGAGGCGGGCGCACTCTCTCCTCAGATGGACACAGACTGTGGCATCAGTTTGAGTGTCCCTCCATCTCTCTCTCTCTCTCTCTGTCTCTCTCTCTCACTCTCTTTCTCACCCAGTCACTCTCACTCTGTCTCTCTTTCTCTCTGTCTTTCTCTGTCTCTCTCTCAGTCTCTTTTTCTCTGTCTCTGTCTTTCTCTCTCTCTCTCCATTGCTCTGACTCCCACTCTCAGTCGCTCTTTCTCTCTCTCATGTTCCCTGTCCCCTGTGGGTGCAGCTGGTTGCGCGAAGCAAAGCTGAGACTGTCAACATGCCAGCAGTTCGTCTTCTGCCTCCCTCTCTCTCCGTCCCTCTCTCTCCCTCCCTCCTTCCCTCTCCCTCCCTCTCTGTTTTCTCCCTCTCCCTCTCTCTCTCTCTCTCTCTCTCTCACACACACACACGTGCCCCCACGACAAACGCTTGTAGACGCACGCACACAAATTCCGCGCAATGTACTCAGAACATTAAAGAAAGCAACAACGACACAGGTGCAGGAGGTGAATATAAATAACTTTCACGTTAAATTCTCTCTCATTTCTCCGCTTTTTATCCGCTTCCTGATGATACTTTTTAACCGATTATTTAATATGATTTATCCCAAGAGAGAGAGCAAGGCACAAGGCAGCACATGGACACTGCACTGCACTGCTGGACCCACTGCTACAGCCCCAGCCAGCCGCCACACAACCACTTAAAGCTGACCTCTGATTATTATCTACTCGGGATGACCTTGGCCTACATGGGCGAGGTCCCCGTGCCCCGCGAAACCAGAACTGACCTGAGGTGGCATGCCAAGCAGGGGGACGAGTGATTAACGACGTTCCTATTTATTGCCACGATAAAAAAGAAAGGAAAAAAAGGAAAGCAAGGGACAGCTCGCGTCCGAACGCTTCCTGATTTCTCCAATAAATCAATTTTATATCGCTTTGCCCCGAACATTCAACCTCACCACCCCCCCACCCCCCCCACCCCCCCCACCCCCCCCCTCGTCCCCAGCCCCTACCCTCATTCCATCAGGGTGCGTTTACCCGCCCATCTCCAGCGGCCGCCACAGCGCAATCACCATAATGGACACCCCGGAGCGCTCCCGGGAACGCCGGCCGGGAACGCTGCCCGCGGCCGAGAGCCCACGTCCGTCTCCCAGCAACGGATCTTTCATAATGCAGCTCAGCGGGGGGGACTACGCGGCGCTGCCTTTGGGGTGGTCAACTCTTGACCCCATTTACGAATTCCACCCCCCCCCCCATGAGGGCAGTGGTTCGATTCCCCACCGTGGCACTTTCTTCACTGTGATCCAGTCTCTATCTATAAATACCGTCTGCTTTCCCCATCTGGGTGAAAAAGCACTGTACGTAAGGTTGGCAGATCCGCGGGGCAGGTACCCTCCACACTGACTGCGAGCTGAAAGCAGCCCCTCCCGTGCTGAAGGGCGCACATATCCAGATCGAGTTTCTCAATCTTAGGACCCCGATGGGTGCTGCTCACCAGGCCAATCCACAAAGGAGGCTTCGACGGTCAATCACAAACTATCCACCCAACGCCAGTGAGACACGGACTGTTTATTCATTGTAAATAAAGTAGTCAAAGGCTTTTTTGGTCAGTACTGTTGTCATTACATTACATTACATTACAGGCATTTAGCAGACGCTCTTATCCAGAGCGACTTACACAACTTTTTTACATAGCACTTTTACATTGTATCTATTTATACAGCTGGATATATACTGAAGCAATGCAGGTTAAGTACCTTGCTCAAGGGTACAACGGCAGTGTCCTTACCCGGGAATCGAACCTGCGACCTTTCGGTTACAAGCGCAGTTCCTTACCCACTGTGCCACACTCCGTCCGTCAGTGAGGCTTGGGTGAGAAACAGCAGCACTAGCACGCCTCGTGGGCAATCTGAGCCCGACGTGCTCAGTAATCACAGAATGGAGCTGCTGGACACGTACGTGCCGGGATTGGCCGGTGCTGTTTTATGTCGCTTTTGATGTCAAACTTCACGTGTCATTAGTCGTGACGGTCACAGGGTCAAGCTCTTTCAAGGACTCCTTTCAGACTCCAAAAGAAAGTCTGTCTTAACAAGTCCTGTAATAAGACTTAATCTTATTTTTAGTTTTTCCCTCAAGTAGAAAATATTAGCTTGTTTGAAGTTATTTTTTGCTTGACGTGAAATTGTCTCACCTCACTGGCCATCTTTTGTCTTATTTAGCAAAAAAGATAACAGAAATAAGATTTTAAGTTCAAATATGATATTAAAATACTTAAGGCTGACTTATTTTGTGGTTTTCGCAATGCGATGCTGTGGAGTACTCCCTATCCTTAGAGAATGACATTGTTCAGGGCACCGAAATTTCCCCACAGTCGGATAAACATTGTCTGGCAAACCAAAAATACCAGCGCAAGACAGGAGTCTCTCACAAGGCTCGTGCCACAAGGCTGCGACACACACGCATGACTTCCTGATCCAAACGGCAGTAAACTTTGATCCTGGCGCCCATCGTCAGGTAAACAGCCCGAGATTTCCAAAGAGAATAATAGTGCACATTTTGCGTAGTGTGGACTGGGATCCCTGCCCCAACGCAGGGATAGAGTGTGGTTGATGACCTCATATCCTCATACAGGTGATGTCATTTCTTTTCCCTTTAACCTCATTACCAGCCCTGGAGTCAGTGTAACACATCAGCCCACCCCTCAGATCAATTACATGACATTATACTGGGCAGACGCTGTAATCATACAGAAGGGCAACATACAGAAGTGGAGAAGTGCCAAGGTAACCCTCAGGATCTATTTGCACAGTCCTGCCTCCTACATCCCTTTTCTCCATCTACCACTATCACCTCCTTCACTGGCAGCGTCTCTCTCTCTCTCTCTCTCTATCTCCCTCTCTCTCTTCAATTCAATTCCATTCACTTTAATAATCCTTTACCAGCACGACTGAATAAGACAATATTGCCAAAGCATAACATTGAAATAAGACCCGACACAAGCAAAATTGCAATTTAAAGAGCGAAAAAAGAAGAAATGAATTTTCTCTCTCTCTCTATTGATGCCGAATTGTACCCTTGCCTTCTAAATGGAACTGGTGAAGAAAGGAGAAAAAGAACTGCTGCTGGTACATTTTCCAAAAAATGTGAAGACCATATTAAAACTGCTCACTGCCACTCCCTCCGTCTTTCTCTCTCTCTCTCCCTCCCTATCTCTCTGTCTACCTCCTCCTCTCTCATTCACTTTTTCAGACTCACCTCAGAGTCCAGTACTCCATTAACTGAATTACAGCAGAAGAGAGGGAAAGAGAGAGAGAGAGAGACACACGCAGGGAGAGAAAGAAAGAGACAGGCAGATGCTGGGAAAGCGCAAGAGAAAAGAGAGAGGGAAAGAGAGGGAGAAAGACAGAGAGAGCTTGAGAGATAGTGAGCAAGAGTATGAGAGAGAGAGAGAGAGAGAGAGAAGAAAGTCAAAAGGACATGATGAAAAGAAAAAAAGAAAAAAAGAAAACAGGAGCCAGACAGGAATTGTGGGATCCAAGTATTCAAATGGATCACATTTCAAATGGATCACAATTATTATTTCCAATTTACAGGAAAGATTACGACAGCACCTGTTTCACCACAGCACCACTGCCTGTGCTAAAGCACAGCAATACACAAACACAGCCTCTTGAACTCAGATGTCAGGGCCAGCGGGTGCAACTAAACACAGCCCAAAAGTTGCAATAGAAATTGCTTTAAAATAGTTCCATCCCTTGTCAGTACGTTGTTTTTCTGCACTTAAGGTCCATTCACTGTTATTAAACATTGCAGCAGCTAAATGGCATTAACATATCTCAATAGTAAATGAACTTCCCAGTGACAGGATAGGAAGAGAGGAAGAGAGAGACGGAGAAACAGACAGAAAGAGACAGAGACAGGATGAGAGAAGAACGTGCAATTAACCCGTCAATGGGAACATCACTCTCTCTGCTGGAGGGGAAGATTTTCATGACCTTAATTCTCCTTTTAAGGAGCCAAAACCTTACCCTAAACTGAGGGAAGAGGGTGGAGGGAAATCTGATTTTGAAGAAAATGACAAGTGCTGAGGAAACGTTGAGGTATGGAGACCCTGCATCAATGCATGGAGAGGGGGACTCTGATAGAAGACATCAGGCAAGAGGTAATGAGGGAGAGTGGTACAGAGAGGGAGGGAGAGAGAGAGAGAGAGAGTGAGGGGGTAGAGAGAGATAGACATAGAGAGATACAGCGAGAGAGAGAGAGAGAGAGAGAGAGGGGCTACAGTTACACAAGATACAAGAGTAAGAGAAAGGATATCATTACCCTGTCACCAGCAACCCTTAATCTCACGTCCCTTCATTGTGCAGAAAGGGGGGGTGGGGGGCAGAAGATTACTGACAGCAGGGTCATTATACCCCCTCCTCCCCCCTTGATAGACCCTAATCCTACCCCCAACTCCAGGCACTGAGGCCATCTCAATGACAGGAAAATTATTTCCAACAGATATCAGCTGATATCTGCTCATACATGCCATATAAGCCACAGTCGCAGCACAGAAGTGTGCTGTGCTCGCTCCCTTCATCTGAATACATTAAGGCTCATGGGGGATGGATGGTTATACAATAACATGGTAGCTGGAGACATCAAACGCTCCAACTGTACGAGAGCACCCATGTACACAAACAAGTTATGCAAACATATTTATCTTATGATTCAGAGCCGTTTGTGTATTTACACAAAAGTATTCATGCCGTTGTTACAGTGAATGTCATTTTATAAAATGGACTGCGCGTATGAATGCAGAATGTTGTGAAATATTGAACATGCCTTTGTAATACTGTTCAGTGTAATTTAGTACAGCGTATCAGCACAACCCAACTATTACGTCAGAGTTACATTTCACTGTATTACTTCCCTGCTATTATTTAAAATACAAAGGACAATAGCCATGATTTGCAGTGGAAGCAACTCCACCTTATTCCCATTAGCATGCAAGGTGAACATTTTTTTTACATGATATAAGCCGCCTGTTAAAAGGTTTCTCATTTTAAGTTTGTTTTTCAGTTAAAGTTTCAGTTTTAATACGGTCTTCACATTTTTCTGAAAATGTACCAATAGCAGTTTTTTTTCTTGCTGTGCCAATTTAATGAATCCCATTTTGAAGGCAAACTTGGAATCTACATCAATAGAGCAAATGCTTACTCTCAAAACATTTCTTCTGAAAATGGTTCTCCATGCTCTGCTTGCACAGAATATAGTGTTAGTGGCACATATAGCCATAAATGTTTTTCTTTTGCTCTGCAATTATGCTGAGTTTTGCACTGCTTGTTCTAAACCTAAGTGAGTAACCATGAGCTAATGCCAACAATTGTGTATTTGGTAGCACAGTAACTCTCCTGTTTCATGGGTTAACCTGGACAGCCTTCTGTTCTTCGGACTTCTCTTTATGTAGAGAATACATCAGCGGTCACACAAGGTGGAGTTCTGAAAGTCATGTCCTTTATAATACCAGTTTGATATTCGGTATTTTCGGCCCGGCAGAGCAACGTGCAACCATCTCCGTTTATAATGTCCCCCAGGGATGGGAGGGATTCAGATGGCGGGGATGACAGCGTTTCATTGATCAATAGCGACCCCCGCTGGTGGATCGGGTGCCTGTAAGTCCACCTGTTAAGCTGTGTATGAAGAGTCTTCCTGCTACTCGTGTCTGTGTGAGCCAAACTGCACTGTGGTAAGAAGAGGCACTTGGAATCGGCTGCTTAGGAGAAGAGCATGTGCACGTTTGCACCCTCCCGAAAGGACAGCAGAGGTCGTGACAGCGGAATGCTGTGGAATATGACTGGGCATTCCAAACCGGGGAGAAAAGAGAGGGGAAAGTGCTAAAAAAGAGTCCCGAAAGGTGCTTAGCATCTCAAACCACAGAGAAGTGACCAGGTGTACAGTACTAACGCACACTGAAATTATGAGTGGTTAACATTTATGAATTATTATTAACGTTTGTCACCTTGGGTACGGTTATAATGAGAGGCGACGTTCACATTGAAATTCTCTTTTATTTGTTCTTTGCGATAAAGGCCTGAGCGGGGCTCGTTCGTCTTGCCCTGGCGTTCAGGAAGTGCAGATCCTCGCTCCCTCTCCCGCTCAGCTTTAATTAGTGCCTTCATCGGGAGTTTATCAGACATCAAGCGGGAACGTCGTCGCGGTTATTGACCTTGGTCCCGGACAGATTAATGCGACTGCAGCTGAGCGGGCGGGAAGAAAAGAATCCCGACTCATTACCGCCTGACGCCGAGCGTGACGCGTACAAAGGGACGGGGACCGGGGGGGGGGGGGGGGGGGCAGCAGGGGGGGGGGGGGGGGTGGACGCGAGCCGAGGCCATTTCGCCAGTTCGCGCGGATATCTCGCTGCGTGTCACCTTCCGGACGTGCCTGTAAATCAGGGACCTGAAACTCCATTACTAGAGGTCTGCACTGCCCGCCGAGTTTTTTTTTTTTGGGTGTATTCCTTTAAATCAACGGCCACTTTAGACCTTGGAAATAGTGTGTGGACTCTTTAGTCAACAGTGACTGAAGTTAAGCACTAATGCAGAAACACACCCAAAAATCAGCAGAGACTGTGGCCTTTCAGGCCAGGAGTTTGAGGCCTCTGCTCTAAATCATGGAGAGAGGAAGAATGATCATTAAGCTTTGGAACTCACAGTTTATGGTCAGTTTGCTGTCTTAAATCTATTGGCTGCATATGTTTTACTGCAGAGTTGTAGGTACATAAACCAACAAAGTGTACATTTGTTCTTGCAGAGTCTTGCCAAAACAAGAATTCAGCAGGGGGCACTGACTTATTCACAGCACTGTATATTAAGGGAATGTGAGGTGTCCCCATGTAGAGATCCAACTGGCAAATTGGCTGGAATTTAAAAGCCATTAAAGTCACTGTGCTACAGCAATCCAGCAAAATGCATCCTTCACTATTCACAGTTGACTGAAATGCTGATACCTTCACGCTTCTCAAAATGGCCGCCTCACCGAAAGGCCAAAAATTCCCATGATTCACCAGTTCATCCCTCTCTTCTGATCTAACATTTCCCCCATTCCCCTGGGCGGTGAGTACTGCCCTTTCAGCCCGGCCCTTAGCGGGGGCATATCCCAGCTCCGGCGGTGCGAGGGGACAGGAAGTTAAAGGTGATGACACTTCCTTTGTCGTCTCCCTTTGAAGAGCAGGTTGGAGTCCCGCAGGACCCCCCCCCCCCCCCCCACTTTCAGCTCTTAAACCTCCCCTCTTTTCCTCTGGAGGTGATCTGCCCCGATGTTCTCATTTAGAATGCGCCCCTAAGAGAGGCAGGCTCTGATTCTGCCCCAGGGGCAGGGGGGGGGGGGGGGGGGAGTGGGGGGTGGTTGGGAAAAGGGGGGTGAGTGGCTTATATTTCATTTGTAATTCAAATTAAATACTGCCTTGCAGTTCCCAGTTTTGTTCCAGCCCAGTTTTTGCCATGTTTCAAGCAATATATTAAATAAACATTAACTAGAAATACAAAGTCATTTCAAATGTGTACGATACTGATATAATCAGATAATACATAAAAATTATATGATTACTTCAGACATGTATATATATATATATATATATATATATATATATATATATATATATATACCTGTTATCATTTATCATATATTAAGAATACAAATATAAAGTACTTAATATACATAATCCTTATGCTGCATGTGCAGAAGCTGTGAAGAAATATCACAAAAATGTTTTCCCTACAGAATATCAGTAGTACTTTCAGCCATGATAAATATTCCACATAGCCATGATAACATTTCCCTCACACACTCACACACACACACACACACACTCACACACACACACACAAGATAAATGTTCCACACATGTGTTTATCTAAGAAGATTCAGCGGTCACAGTAAGCCTGTCACTGCTCGATTAGCGGCTGCTGCCTGGACGCTTGATCTTGGTCGGTGGTGGCCTGTGAGATGCCGAGGAACGCAGCAGCGAAACACAACTCAATTCAGCAGCTCAGGCTGTTTTTGCCTGCCGCACCCCCTACCCCATGCCCCCCCCCCACCCCAACCCCCCCAAATGAAAAGGCTTACATGCCTGCAAAAATTCAAATATCAAAAAAAAAGAAAGAAGCTTACATTTGCTGTTAAGGATGTTTTTCACCACTCTCGAGCTGAAGCATTAACCCCTTGCCAGACTAGCAGGACATGGATTTTCCCCCCAGTTCTGCAGCGAACCTCAGACTTATTCCAGCGCTTGAGTGAAAGTGATAGCCAAGCCACAGGGATGCAGGGATATTAGGCTCACCGTTTTCATGAGAAATTGAGCGCCCTGAGCTACCGCCAATAGCACAGCCCATCACCTTGCACAAATGATGTCTTACAAGCTAATGGTCATGGTTAGCGCCCTCAGCACCCTCAAACCCAGATCTCTGAGGACGAAGACCTTTCCTGGCAGCAGCAGCAACACACCCCGGGCAAACACAATAAATCCCATCCAATTTTCCACCTGAGCTTCGATTTGCCCTCCATTTTAAAAAGAGAAGACATCAAAGTGGGAGTCTAGGTCTAGGGCAGACTAGCAAACATGAAGCCGCAACTGCAACTGCATAAGCAATAGTACTGTAGCTATTAAAGGGGTAATAAAACACTAAGTCACATTTTTTTTAGTTCTAAAGCCAAGTACCCTGTCTCCATTTGATACATCACATTAGTCCTGTAGTAAACAAAAATCTAACTAAGCCCTGGCACTGTTTTTTATTTTTTTAAAAGAGCCACCCTTTGCATTGTCACCAAAATGTGAAATGTTTGGTTTCTTTTCACCTGGAGCCCAGCCCAGCCCACATCTGTGATGCAGATGAAGGTAAAAACCTGCTTCTATGCAAGCAAGCAAAAGCCCCATCCCGGCCCCTCTTCTTGATTGATGGGTAAGTATTATGTATTCAGCCCATTTATTATGACTGCACAAATTCCCTTGCTCATTTCAAAACGGCCTGTGGTCGAGCTTTGACAGCCTGGACAGTGTTTTTTCTCTTTAGATTATCTCAGCTAGAAATCCTTTCAAGTCTTTCCTTGTTCCATTTTCTATATCGTTCTTTAGGTCTATATTTGGTACTTTAGTAGTTTGTAGTTAGTAGGAGAAACATTAGTATTGTACAGCTCATTCATTGTTAAGATTTACATTAAAATTGTACATAGCCTTTCCAATTGTAATGTCAGTCGTTTCTAATTGAAGTATTTTCAAATTTTAGTTTCAACTGCAGTGTTAGGAACCTATCAGCAGCAAGTAGGCTAAGTGCTTTTTCTAATTTTAGCTGAGAGAGCTAGCATGGGTTTCACCTGCTGCACTTGTGGATGTCAGAGTTACCAAGCTACTCACAAAATTACATCCTTAAAATTGTTTCAAAGTATGTTCAAAAAATGTTCAAAGTAAAACAGTTCCATCATGTGCTCTCACTCCCAACACCAATTTGCATCTTTAAAATGATGAAGTGGGCGAAGACAGGCCAAAAGCTGGATTTGCTGTACACTTTAAACTGATCCATTAAATGCAAGTACGTTCTGAAAGTAGGAAATATGAAATCTCTCCACTATTTGCAGAATAGACCAGGGACGGGGAAGGCACTCTTAATTACTTAAGATCAATCATTTTGGTGATCTGACAACACAGCTAACAAAAAAGTTCTCACAATGTTACTGGAACGTTTTTTCAATGTTATCACATTGCCACTACATGGGAACAACACTGCAAGAATGTTTTGGGTTAGCTGGGATCCTAACTACCATTATTGATAAGTTTGTCAATGAAACGCGGACGACATGCACTCGATGAAATATTAGAACACGTCTTACTGGGGCCAAACACCAGTGAGCTGTTGTGAACTGTTTGTGAACTGGTGTGCACAGCTACTTAAATTAGTAAGGGGTAACTCAATAAAGAGCAAAAACTTGTACATATACCAGGCGTATAAGAACAGAGGTCCTGACCTCTGGTCTAAGAAGAGCAATGACTAAGCTGAAAGAAAGCAACACGTCAGCCAAGCTACTACCCCGGCAGTTGTTCATCAAGTCGCGTATGAGTACGTGGGAGCTGCTCATTCAGATAAAGTACCTCAAATAACGAGCCTGCTGAAGGAAGTAAGCCGAACAGCGGAAGCTGGAGGGAATGAGGTGGACCAATCAGACGAAGAGCCCTAGAACATGGAATTAGTGTGGGAGGAGGCACTCTCTCTCAGGCACGGAACTGCAGCGGGTAATCAGAGAGGAAAGAGGATGTTGGGAGGAGGGGAGTCTGTGGGTGAGGGGGGGGTGTCCAGGGGGTGCCTACTCTGGTCTCCAGCTTCTTCATAATGTATTAGGATTGCCTGTTTGCACACTGCCAAGCGGGAATGGTGATTCATAAGTACACTGTAATATGTAAATATGAAATGCATTAAACCTACTGTTTCTGATGTTTAAAAAACAAAAAGATTCTGCACATTACACCTCTGACATTTAGCAGATGAAATTAGCCAGACCGACATACACAATTTTTAAAGTATTATTATTTTTTTTTACATAGTATCCATTTATACAGCTTAAGTTCCTTGCTCAAGGATACAACAGCAGTATCCTACCCAGGAATGAAATCCACAACCTTTAGGTAACAAGCCCAGTTCCTTAATGGTTTATAAATGTTTATAAAGGCCAGGTATCAGATTTTCCAGACAGGAAAATTATCAGTGGCTTACTGCAAGTGATTACCTTCAAATATATATAGTGGTTTTATAAATATAACCCACATAACCCAAATAATGTGATAGGGGTTTACCTATTATCAAAGGCCAAGGGGTCTTCTGATAAGATCTGAGTGTTGAAACTATTGCAGAATTAAACCAAAACAAGTACACTATGTGGGCCACAGTAAGGGGGGTCAGCAGATCCAAATTAGGGTGAGGTAATTGTAGAAACCGTAAGTGCAACAGAGTACTTCCTGGCATATCAGCCTCCGCAGAGCCCAGTGAATTATGGACCTCATTGGAGTGTATAATGGAAAAATGTGATTGAGCCAATGACAATGACCCAAGGCAGTTCCTCTGCTCCGCAGCAGCACAGACTTCATTTCTGCCGCTGAGAATTAAGACCAAATCAGAGGAAACGTATGCAACCAATTTTTAACACGTGATGTGTTGAGAGACTCCTCTGGAGGTGTAATTTTACTTATTTGCGTGAGGGCGAGGGCTAAAGTAGCGCGATTTCCTCTTCCATAAAACAGCGCATTGTCCCACCGAGCAGGCTCGGCGCATACAGAGAGCGTGAAAGCAGCATACACCTGCACGCAAAGCAATTTTAAGCCCCTCTGCGGTGCTGTTTGTTTGGATTTTCTCATCCACAGCCTTTTACTTTGATAGAATAAAGGAGCTCCCAGAAGCCCGTGCATGGAAGCCATTGTTTTCGCAGAACGTCTTAATCTTCGCTCGCTTGGGGCCCAGTCTTTCTCTTGGGCGACAGCAGAAAAATACGCATCTGTGCGCGAACGGCATCGTTTGAGAACCAGGAATTTCAATTCGCTCGCGTCAATAACACGAACCCTCAAGAGAACAAGCACATGCAGAATGAAATGAACTCAGTCATCACAGTCAGAAAGCGCACGGTTAATATTGGTCTTATTTATATTCACAAACAGTCACTGCCTTGTTCAACACCAGGAATCTTATCTGCACACCCAGTGTATGTATTGTAGCACACATATCTCCAATATTATAGAAGTCAAATGTTCTCTCAAATGTATGTAAAGTTTATATGCGTATACGCTGTTAATACACTGTATAAAAGACATTGAAATAGTCTGCCTATTGACTGAGAAAAATGAGCCAATCAATTCCACCCAGAGTGTCTTTTCAGTGTTCACAGGCTTGGTATGTCTATAGCAAGCTAGGACTGTCAGGCAGGCGTTAATAGCAGGCATTTAATGAAAGATCGACATGACCAAAGTGATGGCTGCTGAACTGGCAACCGTGAGCAGGCTCAGCACAGCACGAGGCAAAACTCAACCAACCCAAGAGTGGCGGACAGACAGAGTGGGTCGAAGAGGCGTGGAGAGGTGGGGATAGAGGAGGAAACCAAGGAGGAGGTGCAGTCCCTACCTCCTGCAGCTGCGCCCGAACTTTGTTGATGGCCTTTATCCAGCGCACTCTCGAAGGGGAAAAGGGCGGAGGTCCATCGTCAAAGAAACTGTGAGATACAGAGACAGTGAGAAGAAAATTAGCGAGGAAATGAACTGGAATTCAATTAAAGTTATAAACTGAAATTAGCCCATAATGTTCTTTGTGGGTCTTTGCAGTTAATGAACGTAATCAGAATGAAATGGACCCTGAACTCAGGACCATGATCGGATTCTGTACCTTTTGGCAGGTTTCTCAGACTTCTTCTCCTGAGGCAGAGGGGGCTGCACTGGAGAGATCCGGTCCGTCTGCGGGGTGCCGTTCAGGCCCTGGCTGGGCTCCGCGGGGGGCCTGGTCTCCTCCTCCCGGTCCCAGGTGGCGTGCCCGTTGGCGGGCCTGTAGCTGCCGGTGCTGTGGTAGGAGTGGTAGGACTCCTGGTCGCGGCGCTCCTCCAGCTCGGACCCCGCCGCACTGTCCGGCCCCATTTCGCTCAGCTGGGAGCTGGCCTGGCTCAGGTTCCCCGAGGACCCGAAACGACTGCTGTCCACCGGGCTGGGGTGAGACGAGAGACCCGCGTCAAAACCTGGGACTGCAAACCAAAGTCTGTCACTGTGTCTTATACTGTGGTTTTCAGAAAAAAAATTTACGCTTTAAAAACCACTATAAGTATACTAATTACATAAAGAAATCCTTAAATAAACCTGTATTTTCACCAAATTTCAGAAGGATTTTATTTCTTAGGACTGTACATTTTGTTTAAGAACATGTTTCTCTCCAGGAGTGTTTTCAAATTTTATCTAAAGTATCTAAAGTATTTAGTTATTTCAAATATGGATTTTACCCAGCTCCAATATTTCAATTATTGTATTATATTCTTAGAATTCTTCTTATTTGTTATCAATTACATCCATTCCAATAACTAAAAACAAGGCAAACTGTGTAAATCTGAGGTCATAATGACATATCATTAAGGTAACCAAAATCCGTAAAAAGTAAATACAAGATGAGATATATCACTTCATGTGTTCAGAGAAAATAAATATGGCATTTCAATTTATCCATTACACATCCACCCTGAGTTATAAATAAAATTTATTACGTTAGAGACATAATCAGAAAATAGTCTTTCATGTGCACGGTTTTCAGTGGTGAAAACAATGTCACATTGGCTGTACAAGAGACCAGTGTAACAGTAATTACTGTGCAATAACTATACGGTTTTCACATCAGGAGCTATACATTTTAAATATCTTCACAGACAGGAATAAGGTCTGAATTGGATCACCATTTGTACTTAACTCTACATCACGGTTAAATTTGAAGGTTTTTTTATTTTATTTTAAATCTCCACTAAGATATTTAGAAGAATTAAGTGATCAAAAATCAATTCTCCAAATGATGGTGACTAAAAATGTTAAATGTAGATTTTAGTCCTATACATGCTTTTATAATGAAGAATCAGAGTGGCACAATACATTTCATTCTCTCCAAAATAACTTTGACATTGTAACTGTCCCTGTGGTGAGATCACACAAACAAAATGCAAACAATCCACATAATATAATGAGCACAGCACACAACACAAGCAACTAAACAACAACTAGCACGTACAAATAGCTGAAACAAAGACAAATAAGGGGAAGAACAAGAACAAAATCTTAAGAGATTAGGTATCAATTCTAAAGGGGGGGGGGGGGCGTCACTATCTTTCATATGGAAAAACTAACAGCAATGCATTATAAATGGTGTTTCTCAGCCATTTATTATGCTCCTACTGGCCTTTTTGCACTCAAAAGGTCCTTCTTCAACTGGTTGTCCTTCAGCAGTCCTAAGGTGGGATCTGCAGAAGATGAGGGTTTGGAAAGGGTGTCCTTCCCATTTTCGGCCTGGGATAGCAACTGGTCTGACACGGGTGGACAGACGCGTACCTGGGGTGTACCTATGCTATCTGCAGGACCTACTGTTCCCTGCTTGGGGAGTATTGTGCTTCCCTGGCTCTGATCGAAGCTTTGAGCTTCTTTTAGGATCCCGTCAGTGGGTTCCTTAGCCTCACAGCTAATTTTGTCACAAACACCTAACTCTGACTTGGGTTTCTCATCTTCACTGGACCTGCCATCAATGGAGTTGGGTTGGGTGGTGATGACTGGGAGTTCATGAGGCTTAGGTGGTTCAGGGGGTTCTTTTGTCCAAGGGAAGCCTAATTTCTTTCCGAACATTGAGGCAGCTGTCGATTCCTCCTTAGCTGCAACAGGCTTCTCTTCTTGAAAAAGGCCAGTGGAGAAGGCTTTGAACCCAGAGAGGAGGCCTCCTCCATCTACTGGCATTTGAGGCAAACCTTTGGGAATTGATGGCGGAGAGGAGAAGATGGAACCGAAAGATGACCCTCCATCACCAGATCCAGACATGAAGCTAAGCTTGGGGGCAGACAAGCCAGGCATGTCAAACAGGGACTTTGCAGGATGAGGTTCAGCATTTTGAGGTTGTTTATCCAATGGAAGGACCTTCTCAGCATTATCCAGTGGTGCTCCAGCTTTGTCCATACCCTTACACTCAATTCCTCCCATGATTATACCAGGTTTTTCATGTATGATTTCTGTCTCAGGAGGGATACCTTTTACCTTCTCAGTAGCATCAGTAGGCTGACTTGTGTCAGTTGCTGTAACAGAAACTGATGTGTCTACTTCTGCTGTTGGTTGAGCTACTTCAATGTCTTTTCCAGGCACAACTTCTGAAACACTTGGTAAGACTTTAGCCAGAGTATTTGCTTCTGGGATTGCCTGATTTTTATCCACACCACCAGGTTGGGCTGAGAGTAATTCACTACCACCAGGCAGAGCTTCACTTACATTATGCACACTAACTGCTGGTATTACATCTTTTACACTAGACTGGGGCATGAGTACCGAGGCTGGTTGTTGTCTTGCTGCTGGTTTAGGTGGCTCTGGTGCTTTGAAAATTCCAAAGAGGTCGGTTTTCAAGGACTCTGTGGGGAGGCTGCCAGGAAGAGTGAAGAAGGAGCTCTTCTGTTGAAGCTGAGGGGTGGGGGTGGGTGAGGACTTAAAAAATGAAGACTGAGTGGGTGAGAAAATGCTAGTAGTGGGTTTGGAGGGGCCACTTGGTCCAGAGAACATCTTGGACATGAAACCAGAGAGCATATCAGCTGAAGAGTCCAGAACAGACTTTTCTGCCTCAGGCAGTTTCTGTGGTTCACCAATACTAGCAACTTTGTCCTGGTCTGTAGACTTTGTATCTCCTGATTTAAGCTGTGGTTCAGCCTGGACAACAGTCTGCTCTGCAACTGGAAGTTGGTGTGTTGTATTCGTGGGTTGTTCACCTGTGGTAATCTGAACCTTCTCAGAGGAATCCGGGAGCTTTATCGACTCAGAGCCTAGAGCAACCTCTTTGTTATCAACCTGAGAAACTGATTCTTTGAGTTGAGAAATGTTGTCAAGTTGCCCAGGTGCACGAGACAGAATAACTTCTTTATGCAGAACAATAGTGTCCCCTTGTTCCTTGTCTTTCTTAGCAGCATCAGTGGAGATGCTATCAGATACAGTGGTCTTTGGGATACCCTGTGCAGAGGTGTCTCTCACACTTGTTGAATCCGGGGGTTTCAGTGCCTCAGGTTGTTTCCCATCCACAAGGGATGTGTTTTCAGAGTTACTAGCACCAACTTTGGGTTTGCTCTCCTCAGGAACACCACTAAGTGAGAACAAAGAAGAAAGCTTGAAACCACTGTCGGCCTCAGGTGGTTTAGTTGTCGGTGTAGTTTGGTTAGGACTAAGCTGGGAACTAGGTCCACTGAACATGGAAAATAGACCCATTCCAGGTGTTTCTTTGGGTGCAGAAACCCCAGAGAAAATGCCCCCTAAAATTGATCCAGTCTGAGAGGGAGCTTGTGCTGAACTAGGTCCACCAAACATGGAAAATAGTCCTTTGCTTGAAGGCTCTTTGGGCGCAGATGTTCCAGGTGCTGGGCCACAATTTGTAGTACTCGTTTCACTCTGAGCTGGTTGGGGACTCGGCCCACTAAATATAGAAAATATGCCTTTAGCAGGAGCTTCGTTTGGTCCGGAGGATCCAGAGAGAATGCTATCCAGAAATGATCCAGTCTGGGATGCCGGTTGCTGAGGACTGGGTCCAGTAAATATTGAAAATAAGCCTGTGCTTGGTGACTCTTTTGGCAGAGCAGTTTCTGGAGGTGAAGCTTCATGGGCTGATGATTCTTGCTGTGTTGCAGGCTTAGGAATAGAAAGAGATGTTTCTTCTTTACCTTGAGAGACCTCTTTTGGAATATCTTGCTCTGCAACAGTGGCTTCAGGGCCTTGCGTAGTCTGTGGTGAGGCATGCTGGGGACTAGGTCCAGAGAACATAGATAACAAACCTATGCTAGGACTTTCTTTAGGGCCAGCTGACCCAGGGAGTATACCACTAAGAAGAGATGTTTGCGATGGAGCTGACTGGGAACTAGGTCCACTGAACATTGAAAATAAACCTTTGCCTGGTGGCTCTTGAGGTGGGACAGTGCCTGGAGGAGGGGGTCCAGAAGTGAACCCTGATTGGGGCGGCGTTTGTTGAGGACTAGGCCCAGTTAATAATGAAAATAAACCTTTGATTGACGGTTCTGTTGGAGGCGCAGTTCCTGTCTGAGAGGGTTCGGGGATGGATCCTTGTTGGGATGAGGCTGCCTGTGGACTTGGCCCACTAAACATAGAAAATAACCCTTTGCCAGGGGTTTCTTTAGATTGAGAAGCTCCAGAAAGAATGCCACCAAGAACTGATCCAGACTGGGTCTGAGTCTGCTGGGGGCTAGGTCCAGTGAACATTGACAGCAAACCTTTGCCTTGCGGTTCCTCTTTTGTGGCTGATGTTCCAGAGAGCATGTCCACAACTGAAAAGCCAAATAAGCCACCGGTCTGCTTAGGAGGAGGTTCCTGTACAGATTGTCCAGTTGGAGGCATTGTTTGAGATCTACCAGGAGCAGGGCCAACACTGGAATTGGGAGGGAATATCTGAGACATGCTTTTGCCTGGCACATGAGGTGGGCTTGACTGTGATACACCACCTTCAGGTAGGTTACTTTCACCAAAACTCTGTACAGTTTGCTGTTTAAGAAGGCCCTTAGGTCTTGAAGACATCCGTGTATTATTAGGCTCAGCATCATCAATGCTTTTATTACTGTCTCTCATGCTGGAACCTGGCTGTAGCTTTTTTGAAGTTGTAGATTGTGATTGTGCTTGTGGTGATTTTGTTGGCTGAGAAGGAGGGGGCTCCACATTAAAAAAGTCACTGATTGACCCAAAAAGGTTTGATATCCCTGTTCCCTCTTTGTTTGTGCTTGCAGCTCCATTCTTCTCTAGTGGTTTTACTCGAGGTTCACTGGGTTTACAAGGTTCTGGTTTTGGTTCATCAATCCCTACTGCTGACCTGAAAAAGCCCAAGAATCCACTAGCCTCTGGTTTCTCTGCTGGAATTTCAACTGGCTTTTCGGCTGACTGATGGGGCATATCTGACTTACTAGACATATTCAATGAGCTTCTAGACAGTGAGCCCTGCTCAACAGGTTTCTTAGCCAGCTGACTTGGCGGTATTGTGGACAGTGTCGGTATTGTAGACTGAGGTGACAAGGTAGGTTGTCGTGAAAGTTTATTTCTCTGTGGAGAGGGAGGAGATTGTTTGCACTGAGCAGAAGCATGAGTGAATCCAGAAGGCAATCCTGTGGTGGGAGGTGTAGGCAAAATTCTGCTTGGTGTACTTGAGGTTGGTTTTGTCACCTGTATCCCTGTAGCCTCAGACAGAGTCGATGGCACAGAAGACTCTTCCTTCATGATCTTTGACTTTAAACTCTGGAAGCTAGAGGACAGAATGTTCTTTGCCTGACTATCCACTGGAGGATCTTCCTGTGATTGTACTTTAGATTTTTCTTTTTGGATATAGCTACCATCCTGTGGGATTTGTGAAGGCTTTCTGGAAGACCTGGATGGACTTGCTGCAGTAGGTGGCTTAGAAGCAGTTGCAGCTTTGCTCAGTTCATAATCTTGAGTCTTAACTAAATCTCCAATAGCTGAGAAGGAAGAGGCCTGCTGGGCTGGCTGCCTCTGCCTTTGGCCCATTGTACGAGTTCTCCTACACCACTCATCATCAGATACATCATCAATATGTTTCACTATAATCTCAGAAGTTGATTGCTGCCTCTGCTGAGGGAGGGAACCGCTATAAAAGCCTTGAGGAGTGGGGTCAGTTGTGGTGGTCGAGAGCGAGACAGAAACTTTCTGAGAAAGAAGTTCTTTTATTGCTTGATTATTAAAGTAAAGGCTTCCAATATTTTCTTTCCGTAAAGATAGATCAACTGCTTCCAAATATGGATCTGGATAGGAATAGTCTGTCTGGCATTGTTGTCTTGTGTCCATTCTGAACTTGTTTAGTCTGCATGTGGAGAAGTTCAGAGGTTCATCTCTTTGTGTGAGAATTGCATCCTCAAACATCTGGGAGAAGCTCTCTAAATTCAAGTTCATAATTTGATTCCCTTTCCTGAAAACTGAAGAGAGGTCAAAAGGTGCATTAAAGAGCTGAGCACTTCCCTGGTCTTGTCCAGGGAACCAGATAAGCTCATCCTCATTATAAAGAGGAATTTTGAAACCACACACAGTGACCATCTCATTTTGCAACCATGCAAAAGGGAGGTCTTCAGGGACCTGTCCATATCCCCAGGGTTCATCTTCAGTAGTGTAGGTGTAAACATACTGTCCAGCATCATCAGTCAGCAAGGCATAAATATATTCCTCATCAGAATATACAAAATATCCACAATCACCATCTTCAGATGGCCACCACATTCCTTGTTCCAACAGCGAGAGCCATTGCTGGTACCACTCCGACTCCTCAATGTAGGTGTAATCTTCCAAATCTTCATACCCTCTGGGAGAGCTACTCAGGTCCATAGCAAAATTATCTGAGTGGTAACCATATGGTGAAAGTTGTTTCATCATATCTTGCATACCTCTGAAATAAAACTGTGTCTTAGGGGGCTCCACCGATCTGGGTTGCCTCCCCTCTAAATTGCCCTCATAATACGAGGCACCATGCAGATTATAGTTATTGCTTTCATCCATAGAGTGCCAGCTGCTGAATCTCACATTCCCCTTAGTACTCAAGTTCAATACAATATCATCTGCCATCAACTGATCTTGATAACCTTTACTTTTTACATGATACCGATCTTCTAGGTTATCGTAACTACTCCATAACCTTTTGCTACCATTCTGATATGAGCCATTCTTTGATGTTTTGTAACTTAATGTTTCAGGTTGATAACATGCATTCCTCTCTGGGCAATCCACACTTTGCTCCCATGTCTGTGAGATAATGGAGTGCTGATTAATGTCAATTTTGTCAGTCCCCCAGGACAGAGGAGCATCTTGTATCGATGCACCATCTGGTGGCTGCCTGAAATCCAGATTTTCCTGATAATAATTATGTGCTTGATCAACAAATTTGTTTGTAAAATTGTTGTCGCTGAGGTGCTGCCACAATACAGATTCTTGGGTCCAGTTCTGTGCATAAACTTCATTATCATTTGCCCCATGCAGTGTAGATGATGATGGCTGCTGTTGATCATCATATTGTCCAGTTGTACCATGTGACAAATATTGCTGAGAGGACATTATAGCAGGATGCTCCTGTTCTAAGGAATAAAGTTTTTCAGTGGACAGTACTGTTTTCTGGTTTCGCTGATAACCATGCTGATAGTAAGAATCATTGGGTAAATGACCAGTGCTATTCAATGAATAGATTGCCTGATTATGTTGTAACCTGATAAAAGTAGCAGAAGTCCTCAAGTCGATACCTTCTGTACTACAAGACATTGGCACATTTTGAGAATCATTTTTCGTTCCAAAGATAATTCCCTCGTTCTTTTCAGGTTTAGTTCTGGGTTCTTGAGCACCTCCAGTGGATCCTGTTTTGAAAATACTGGAAAGCAAGCCTGAGAAGTTTTCCTTACTCTGCTGTACATTCTGTGGAGCTTGATTGTCTGTCTTTGAGGAGATGTTGTCTTCCACCGAGTTCCGGGTAAATAGTCCAGAGAAGAAGCCTTGCTGAGCAGGTGGGTTCTGATCTTTCTCTGAACCTTGTTCATGAGATAATTGTGGTTTTACGGTCTGATGAGTCTGTGTTTTATGAACCCCTTGCCCGGGCAGACTGCTGGATTGAATCTCAGGCTGATGTAACTGGGTGACAGGAGTCTGGTTTCTTGCTGATACATCATCTGTAGATGTTTTAAACTTGTTAAACAATCCAGATAGTAAGCCTGCAGGTTGATCTACCATAGCATCTGCCTGTGGAGGAACATGATATGGTCCAGTTACATTTTGACCTTTTCCCAGATGTTGGCCAACTTGGGGCTGACTGGTTAGTGGTGTCTCTTGTTGTCGAGCTGCACTGTCAAGGGAACCTGATTTTAAAAGACTTGAACTCAAACCTCTTGGCTGACTGGGCTCTTCTGCATCATGTTGTGGAGGAATCTGACTTTGCCCTAGTATACTGTGCCTGTTCAATTGTTGCTGATTTGGTTGACTGCCCTGTAAAACTGGTTGTGGTTGGGTTGTTGCAGGCTGATTAGCAGAAACATTGTCTGAAGATGCAAACTTAAATAGGCCAGACAGAAGCCCTCCTTGTTGACTTGGTGCTTGCTGAAGGGGATTCGGATTTCTTCCAGGCAATTTTGGAATGTTCGTCTGTTGCTTGCTGGGTTGATCACCAGGTAGTGGCAGTGGCTGTTGCGAAATATGTTCCTGGGATGTAGGGGGTTGGTTAGCAGAAACATTTTCTGAGGAGGCAAATTTAAACAGCCCAGACAGGAGACCTGGTTTCTGAGTAGATGTTTCCTGAGGTTGATTCTGATTTTGTCCAGGCATATTAAGTCTGTTAATTGGTTGTTGGAGAGGCTCATTGCCTGGAGGGTCCTGCTGTGACTGTGGCTGGGACGGAGGGGGTGGGCTGTTTAAAGACACATTCTCTGATGAAGCAAATTTAAATAATCCAGAGAAAAAACCACCTGCCTGTGATGGTGGTGTGGCAGATCGTTGAGGTTGATTCTGATTGTTACTTGGTAATTGTTGCATGTTCTTCTGGGCCTGATAATCCTGGCCACCAGGAGGCATTGATTGCTGCTGTGTTTGAGGGAGTGGGCTGTTTCCAGATACATTATCAGAGGAACCAAATCTAAGCAACCCAGAGAGAAACCCTCCTGTCTGAGGAGCTGCAGTACCTTGCTGAGGAGTACTTTGACTGACAGCTGACTCACTCTTATTACTACCTTGTGCTTGCTGAACATTTGAGGATGTCTGCTGGGGTTGGCGTAACAGTCCTGAAATCAGCCCTCCCTGTTGAGGCTGAGGCTGTTGCTGAGCGTGCTGCGGATCAATTGGGGTTATTGGCCTATTAGAATGCTGCTGCTGCTGCTGCTGCTGCTGTTGACTACTGGAAACAGACTGGTTTGGAATTGCTGAATTGGATGGAGCAGAGGTGTCAGGTGGTTTCGCCTGTTGCTGGGCATGAGATGCTGCACGCATGTCGTCATTTGAAGATATCTTGAAGAGGTTAGAAAACCAACCTGTTTCAACATTTGCTTTAGGTTGTGTTTCAAGGAGAGCAGCACGGTTCACCTGATTCATTTTGGACACCTCAGAGGACATAAAACTACTTGCCCCACCTTGTAGGGTTCCACTTTCTTTTTTCCCAGAATCTTGTGACATATTTTTAGACAAGCTGATGTCTTCACCAGAGGCGAATTTACGGAGGCCAGAAAATATACCACCTTCTGATTTTGCTGGCTGTTGAGCAGAGACATTTTCAGTGGACAGAAATGGAAGTTTAAACTTGCCACCCAGAGAAAATGACTCATCAGCAGTTTTTTCTGCTTGAATGTCCTCTGTTGATCTAAATACAGAACCCACAGAGGAAGCAGATGAGGTCTGGTTAGTGGGGCTTTCAGAAGGTGTAGGTGAAATCAGTGAGCTGATGGATTTCTTGAAGGGGCTAAAGAACCCGCTGTCCTCTGTTCTACTTGCATATACCCCATCTACTTCAGCTTGGCTATTGGAAGGAACATTCTCTATTTCTGATTTTCTCTGTGTCTGATTCTGCTGTATATTAGTAGTTTGTAGATCCTGAGATCCACTTCCTGTTTTCTGGAGGCTTCTCTCATTGTCTACCTTGGAGAAATGTTCTCTTGTCTGAGTTCCTACAGGCTTAACCTCAGTCAAGCCTCTATCACTTTTAGCTTGATCTATAGACTCCTCAGGAGGTCCATTCCTGCTTGGGTATTTGTTCTGCTCTGTGGAGCTTGCTATTTCATCACCTGAGAAAAACCTTAAGGGGTTTATTTTTCCAAACATGGAATTGACAGTAGAAGGTGGTTGGTTTTCTGTACTTTCTTGGGCTTTCTCTCTGGTGACCAGAGTTTTGTCAGGTGTAGCTTCATGGTTTGCAATCGATGCCTTGTTTCCAGTATCTTTGTTATCGAGTGACTGGAAAGGCAGAAGTGATTGAAGGGAGAACTTTCTGTCTGGTGCAGGCTCTTGTGCAGGGGGCACCACGGCCACTGGAGTGGGACTTGGCGACTTGGGAATGAAGGACAGTAGTTTGGAGATACCGGATTCTGCTGAGGCTGGAGAATCGGTGGACTCCGGAGGCTGTTTGGAGACTGAGTTAACTTTTTCAGTGAAGGAGCTAAACAAAGAGCTCACGGCACTTTTAACCCCAGAAATTCCCTGTTCACCTTGGGCATTTGATTTTGACCCTATAGTCTCAGGTACCGTTTCCTCTTTAATTTGCTTTGAGGCAATGCTCTGGTCATCTCCAGTGGACTCTGTTCTAGCACTGCCCTGCGATGACAACCTTGATTTTTTTGACTTAGGAAGGGAGCCATACTTGCTGATCTCCTCCTCTTTCTCAGCCAGGTACTCAGAAACTGTCTCCACCAGACACTGCAGCTCATCCATAGGATCCACATACTCATCAATGGGCTCTTCCACTGGAGAAAGCACAGCCTCAGGTACCCAACATCCAATCTTCCCTTTGCTGGGCTTTTTATCCCGATATCCTTGAAGCTTGTCTTTGTGAGTCCCATGTGAGGAAACAAATGGGCTTTGGATATAGTACCTCTCATCCTCAGTATTTATACCCTCTGCTAAATAAGAAATCTCCTCGAGCTCCTCTTCAGAGCCTAAGGAGCACAGCAGCTCCTCTGAGCCCTCAGAGTCCCACTCCAGACTGGCCCGGAGCCTGGCGGCCTCCTCCTCCTGGTATGCCGCATAATTTTCCAGAGTGTTCTCAAGCTTATTTTTGGCCCACATCCTGGTTTTGTAGAGCAGACCATTCTTGTAAGGTCGCAAACATGGTGTCATCTGCTCTTCCTCCTCTTCCATCTCCGCAACCTGCCGCAGCACCTGATCCCCTCTCTTGTGGCGAAGCAGTTGGACCGAGGGCATGCCGGAGATGTCCGGGGGTAAGAGCCCATCTCTTCCCGGCCCCTGATAGGCAAGTCCAACAACCCCAACATGGTCCCGACGCTTCTTCCTCCGACGCCTGTCGATGGTGTCATACGCTTCTGGGTAAGAGGCAGGAGGAATGGACTCCGTTTCCATGGAATCATAGAAATGACTCTCTGACGACTCACAGCAGGCTTGGGCCATGCGGATTATCATGCTCTTGTTCTCATCATCATCTTCCCACTGCGCTTCCTCCTTGTCTAAGAACTCGCTCAGCGCACTCCTCCCCTGTACTTTATATTTGCTCTCCCAGTCTTCTACACCCATCCCAGAATCTACAGGAATAATTCTGACTCTTCCCCTGTGGTTTGGGGATCTTATGTGGATGGAAATCAAACAGTAGAATTGGTAAAACAGGGAAAGAAAGGGACAGAAAATGGGCAAAGCAAAGAAAACAGAAAAAGACAAATAAAGAAATGTAGAAAAGCAAATGGTATCATAGGAAAAAAGAGAAGACTTTCGGACATAAAGCACATCATAACAAAATGACAAATTAATAACATGCAAACAGGATTATGTAACAATGCAGCAAAGAGGATTGTTCTGAGCTTATTTGACTATGTGTGTGTGTGTGTGTGTGTGTGTGTGTGTGTGTGTCTGAATACATGGCAATTGCATTACCACTGGCAGTTAAAAGTAATTGTTTGCAGACTCAGAAAAAATATGTTTAGCACTTCATGATTTTTTATAACGACACAGTAATACAATATTATGCTAAATGAAATTGTTGTTAGAGATGTTATAGATAAATCATTCATAATTTTTTATGTTCAGCTATAATCTTTGTATGACATATGACCGAATCATGACCGATAAGATACTTCAAAACCAGGATAATCACAAGCTATCTGGGACCCCCTCTAAGTAGAAGAGACAAAAATGGAATTTAACAGAATTTCTGTTACTGAATATGAGATCTTCCAGCTGCTGACTATCGAGTGCCAAAAACGAAACTCAGTTTCCCTTGCTACAATACAATCCCTCCTCTGCTCAGTTGTCGTCAAAAGTTTTCCCGCCACATCCCGTGATATGCTAAGACCAACTGAGATTACCCACTTTGGGACGCTGAAAGATAATATAAACTGCTGTCTGTCCATCACTCAACCAGTTTCCACACAGACAGAAAGCAGAAACTTTGTAGTCAAGGGGTCACTCGGAAGACACCATATGAATAATCAAATTTTCTGGAGATTTAGGTCTAATGAAGCAAGTCGTCAAAAGGTATGCAATAACTCAGACAGCTTTCTTTCCTATTGCGGTTTTGCCCGAACAGGTAGCAAGGCAGACAAAAAAGCCAAAGCAGTATTACTCAATTCAATTCAATTCAATTCAATTCAATTCTAAAGACTTTATTTATCCCCAGAGGCACACTTTAAAACACAAAAAGTACCACATTGTCTCTAGAACAGAAATACAAAGAAATCACTTCTATGTTGACATTTGAGTTGAGTGGTTCTCAACCCTGGTACTGGAGTACTCCTTTGTATGTCAATTTACATTCCAACCAGTATCATAATTAATCAATGTTTTCAACGGTTTTTGTAAATTATGTTCCATAATGCTGCGCTGTTATGTTCCATAACGGTGTTGGTTTGCAGCATCACTATTTGCTTTGTCCTTGAACTCTTCATTTTGTACTCAAAGGCTAAATCATTCCTTCATTAGAGGCAACAAAAAATCAGTTGAAAACTAACAGTTGGTGATGATCCAGGAACTGTGCTTAAGGTTCTTACAGAATCCAGCATACAGAAGGGAGACGGCTTTCAAGGTTCAGGGTTCAGAACCGCTGCCTTATTCCACCCAATATACTAGATTTTATTTCACATCCTGGGAATAGTTTCACATTTAAATGATTTCCCAGGACTTTCATGTTTCAGTTTCATGTAAATTTTGTCCTACTAGAGGGTCGGTTTTAAGTGTCAGAGCTGGAGTGTGGCAGGGCAAATGTGAAACAGACCCTGCGTCCAGAGCAGTAGGGCAAAGACCCATCGTAACTAGAGATCAGCACTTCGCGAGACTGCCCGTGCCACACCCTGACCTATGGAACGGAAGCTAATAAACCGCTGCTCGCTGCCACGGTGCCTCGCTGTGGACTTTCTGCAAAAGAAGATCAGCGGCTAAGCCCATCTAAAGCCCGTACATAAACTGGGAACTTCTGTTTTGAAAAGAGCTTTCAAACGAATGCATCAGCAGTGCTCCTAAGGAGCTTTGTTTCAAGACTGCCGCTCCATCCGGTTTGTGGGGACAGTCCATGGCCAGGAATGAGTCAGTAAAGGCCACCTGACCATCCAGAATCGCTCAGTCAGGGAGATCCCACAAGGTCAGAAAGCTCTTACTGCCAAACTCTGAAGCACTTTGGGCTGCAACCCATTGCATGAACAGTGCTATAAAAATAAGGTTTTTATTATTATCATCATTATAATAAATATCATAATAATAATACAAAAATAATAAGAATTATTATTATTATTATTATCGGACCTTGCAGTATCCTTTCCTTTCTGCGGTTGGCTAGCAAACTAGCGAGTCATGTTCTGTGAGTCTGTCTGAGCGTGGGTGACGTGTGTTTGTACATCAGCACATATGCATGTGTGTGTGCCCGTGTGTGCATGTGTGTACCTGGTCCCCCTGTGTTCCCTGTAGTCCAGGTCGTAGCTCTGCATGGAGTCCGTGTAGGACTCTCGCGAGTCGGCCTGGTGATGCAGCCGGGGGCCCATGGGGTACTGGTGCAGGGAGGAGTTGGGCTGGGCCGTGGTGTGGTACCGGGGGGGCAGGCTGTTGCTGGTCTCGCTGCGGTAGTCACTGTCCCGATCGTCTACCGCGCTGTCGTGGTCATCCAGGGCTGCGTGGGGGAGAAGAAAAGCTCAAAAACACAGAACCGGGTGTGCCTTCGAGGGTTCGGGAGGAGGGGGGGGGGGGGGGGGTTGCGGGGGGTTGGTTGAAGAGCCTGGGGATGAGACACAAGGCAACCATTTCCTCACATTCTGAATCAACCTCGAATACATCCACATTCATTCCACCTGCTGAACATGCCATGCACATGGACACAAACTTCCATCTCTGTATAACTCATGTATAAGTTATTAAACAGAAATCAAATGCCTCTTATACAGCTATCAGATTTTTTTCCCCAATGCTCTTATGATTGTATGACAATCCACTGTCATAACATGCATGTATTTGATGGCTTTAGAATTAAAAAATGTTAATTTCATGTAAAAGATTAAAGCTCTTTTGTTAAGTCACAAAACTGTTCATTTTGCTCTCTGTCTATATTTACCTTCTAGGTGTCAGTCAGGTGTTTTCAACAGATCATGCAAATCCATAAAATAAAACAGCTAAATTAGCTTCAATGGGAAAACACATCAATGTGTATGCAAACAAAATGTATGGTCAACAAAAAGTAAAAGAGTAAATTCCCCCACATATATATTATTCACCAAGGATTATCAAAGACATTAGCACAGCAGCTGTTATATGATGAACAGCTCACAGGCTGAGAAGAAAAGAGCAGGATACAGATACTCAAAATGATGCGGCAATAACGTAACCATGCTTAGTTTCATCACGGGGTGGGGTGGATGGTTTCTTTCATTTTGTTTCATAAGAAATAATGAAAACAAATGCCAGGAAGTTTAAGCACACTCTTAGTGCATGCACCCTTGTCAACGCAAGGGACGGACAGTAGCTCCATGTGATGGGATGTATGTTCCATTCCTCTTCTATGGATGGCTAGACATGGTGGAAGAGTGGTCATGAGTGCGTGCTTCCAACTCTGGTCCTGGAAATCAGTGGCTGAAACTATGCTAGAACTGAAGTACTGCAATTGAACTGCATTCACTCACGTACAACTGTGTTCACTGCTACAATGGGATCGAGCAGTACCTAGCAATTAGATAGTAATTAGGCATTGGACCAAGGCTGGTGAAGTGTGGGGGCCATAGAAGCACATCACATGTACAAAACCACACACACTTGCAACCACAGATAAATACACACACACTCTCAAAGACATGTACTGAAAAATACACAGACAAACATAGACATGTACACATAGCCACCACACACACGCACGCACGCACACACACACACAAATACAAAATTGCATACACGGGAGTGGAGTATTTTGGATAAAATAAATTAGGCCACACTGGCACATACACACAGATGGGGGATGGGGGAGGATATAGTGCTTTGAACCACAGGTGTACCAGGCTGTCAGAAAGAAACAAACGGGGGGACGCATGCTCCCCTGGGTAAATTGCTCATATTCATGCACACAAACCTTAGGGTACCTCCTCCAGAGAGAGACAGGAGTGCAAAGTGTGGGGAAGGGGGGGGGGGTGGGGGTGGGGGGGGGATGTGTTAGGGGTGGGAGGGTGATGACAGTGGGAGGCGTGTGTGAACATCTGCATGAGTGTGTGTGTATGTGTGTATGTGTGTGTGTGTGTGTGTGTGTGTGTGTGCATGTGCCTGTGTGTGTGTGGGCGTGTGTGTGCCTGTGTGTGCGTGTGTGTGTGTGTGTGTGCGTGTATGTGTATGTGTATGTGTGTGAAAGTGTGAGTGCGTGTGAAAGTGTGTGCATGTGTGTGCCTGTGTGTGTGTGTGCGCGTGTGCCTGTGTGTGTGTGTGCGCGCGTGTGCCTGTGTGTGTGTGTGTGTGTGTGCCTGTTAAACTTAAACTTACTTCCCCACCTGAAAACTTCTCTGCAGTCTTCATCGGAGAGGGACTCAGGGTTGTGTGTAAACACAGATCTGATGCTTAGTCAGTTTAGTCACTTAAATCAAAATAACTCAATCATAAATATACATGCTGTTTTACTCATCACAAAAAGCTCTACCAGCTCTGACCAATTAACATACAGAAAAACTTTAGATTACACTCATATGCTTAATAAATGATACACGTATTGTACATAACTGAAAAAAGCTATTTTATGGCCAGTTGATGTTAATGCATAAAAGCAACACAAAAGCATGTAATACGCATGGTTGAGATGGGATTTTACACAGCAACCATGCATACTGTAAATTTGTGCATGATTTCTTTATCAAGAAACTTTGTCATCCTTCTAAATGGTAAATGGACTGCATTTACATAGCGTTTTTATCCAAAGCGCTTTACAACTGATGCCTCTCATTCATTTTCTTCCGGAAAACTCATGATCCATTCCCAGCTCCAATTAAGATGAGTGTGCTGAGCAATAACTTAAAGGTTAAGTGCTCGTTTCTCTTTGGGGTTTCTCCCTCTGGCCCCCTTTAACGAACATACAAAATCCACACGATTACAGGCACCAACCAACAGAAAGGAAACACAGAAAGCAGGAGTGGATGTTCAAATTTTGTAGTATTGCTGAGCATTGTGGGAAGGGGGTGGCTGTTAATCTCTGACTCTCTGTCTCACATCAGCCCCACCCACCCCCCCCACCTCCACCCAAGTGCCTGGAGAGATGCCAAGATGGGACTGATACAAACGATGGAGATGGAAGAGAAAGAATGAATGAGAAAGAGAGAGCGAGAGGTCCCTTTTCTTTGCACGAATAGAGTCTTTCGTTCAGCCCAGGAAAACATGCAGAGAGCACATGGGGGGCAAGGGGGGGAGAGGGGCAGCCGAGGGTAAACTTAAAAATAAAAATAAAAAAGGACTACGTACTCTGCGGGTCGCCCCATCCTAAATAGTTGCCTGGTGTGGACACAAAAGTCAACAGAAAAAAGAGTGGGGGGGAAAACAATAAAGTTGTTCACTTAAGTTGTTCAAAAATAAAGTTAAACTTTGCGTGTGTGTGCATGCGTGTGCGTGTGTGTTTGAATGTGCATGTGTGTTTGGGTAGGGGGGGAAGTGTTGAAGGTGAGATGTTAGAAGTGGTGACAGAAGAGAAAACAGCAGTCAGCAGTGTTTGTGTGTGTGTGTGTGTTTATGTGGAGGAGAAGAGCAAACAGCAGTCAGTTTTGCAAAAATCACATTTTCCATGTTCAAGGACACAGGTGCACACAGAACATTCAGAAGAACATCAGCGATATGGCAAAACAGGAAGAGACCTGAGCACTGCGGGGCCTTTTCTGGAGAAGAGCATCCTATGACACAAAACCCACAAACCCCCCGGAAACAGGACTGCAAGAAGTGAAAGCTCCAGGTGAAAGGCCCCAGCCAGATTAAACTCTGAATGCTGGACGAAAACTCAGGACGTGGCGGCTTCCAAGAACCCATAAACCACTGAACAGCCTGAGGGAGTCTGTGGCTAGTGTGCTAGAAGGCCTACAGTAAGTAGTTAAGCAACGCTGCAGGTGCCACAGAGAACATTTGCCTAATTATGAGGACGGAGCACAAGCAACCTGCGTGTACCTCTCTCGGGTGCGGGACCAAAAAGCACAGCTCCCCTTTTTGGGAACACTTTTGTGAGCCCCTTCCGCATTCCCAGACGCCGTCTCTAATCAGCAGAGCGTTTGACTAAGGCCGCCAACCCGCCGTGCCGGTACAGCGCCGTGGCAGTGCGGAGGAGCCGCTCAGGACCCGAGCTTGTGCCTGGAAAGCCTCGGGGTTGTGTCCCCGAGCGCGGGCACTGTAGCCGTGACCTTGAGATGCACGGCTTCCGGAAACATCCGGCGGCATAAAGGAATATTGGATGACCAAGGTTAAGCCGTTTCATTTTCCCCAGGTAACAGCATCTGCCAGAAAGGCTGAGGGCCAACTCCCTTTCAATTCAATCGGTTCAGGAAGTACATTTTGCCGACTGAACAATGGCCCGTAATGTTTTGAGGATTTCCGAATTACTGAATGGAATTTAAATTAATTTCTTGAATTGACCAAATCGGACCCCCTCCTCTGTATGCGCTGTTGATACTTGCCAAGCGAGCGAATACGCTGGAAATAGGCTGGGGAAAAAACCAGCATGTGGGAACTGGCTGCATTGATGGCCTGAAAGATGGAACATGACACTGGCTCAGGAGCAATTTCAAGCCAAAGTCCTGGGATAAAATGGGCTGAAGCGCTAGATGGATGGGGCCTATGCATGCCTCTGTATGTTGGCTCTACTGACAGACAAGAGCCCAAATCTTTTAAAGGAAAGCCCTTTATCAGGCAATATGAATCAATTTCATATTTCAAGGATGCAGGATAAGGTCATGGTCTGACCGAGGTACATGAATGGAATTAAACAGTGTCACATTATTCTAAACCATACAGATACATCAAGCATTCCAGTTCACAGCCTGTATTATTCACATGCTTAAATAACACATATTTACTACTGTGTACAGAACAACATGGTAAATAAAGAGCAGAACATGTAATTGCATGCAGCCATAGCAGTTCTCAAAGCAGCGCACCAAATGGGAGAGAACAGCACAAAAAAGAGGATGGGGTGGGGGGCATGTGGGGAGACAATGAGGGACAAACACAAAGGAAGCTTAAGAAAGGTCTTAAAGGATATAAAGTGACAGGGTGTATATCTAGGACATATTAAACCTAAGATCACCCACTCTCACACACCTAATCACTTTCTCATTCACCCACCCACCCATTCCCTTACTCATCCATCCATTCAGTCATTCGCTCATCCATCCCTTCAATCATTCATTCATCCATCCATTCACTCACTCGCTCACCCATCCATTCAGTCACCCATCCATTCACTCACTCGCTCACCCATCCATTCAGTCACCCATCCATTCACTCACTCGCTCACCCATCCATTCAGTCACCCAACCATTCACTCAATCTCTCACCGATTCATTAACTCACTCACTCATCCATTCAGCCACTCACTCACCAATACACTCAGCCACTCACTCACTGTATCTCTTTTTGCATTCCATAAAATTGACTAAATGTCACCACCTTATGTCACAATGAGGAACTGCTTATGGCCAGGCCAAAAAGTAGCCCAAGGAGTTTGGCATAAAGCCTTCCAGATGCACTAAATATTCTGGGACAGTTAAACTCACTTTTTCGAGTTTTTAAGATTCCACTTAACTGCTTGCTTTTGATTACACTAAACCTGAAATGATATCAAAAAACTTCTAAAAGTAAACTAACTCTTTAAGGGTCATGTGGAGTCTTATCCTCATGAATTTAATTTAAAACAGTACATCTTTCCATTTAAATAGGTTCACAGAACTGGGACTGCCGATTCCACTTTTGGTCACTGTTCCCATAAATGTGCACATCCATGATTTTTTCCGCCCATAACCACTGTGGTGGGGGTGGGAGAACAAGCATGCATCCACGTGTACAGGGACATGACTGGGCGAGGAAAGGAGTAGATACCAACAAAACAGGGCACAATTATGCAAAACCCAATGTATCTATGGACCACAGCATGAATGTGAACCTGCAGAAACTGGGTATAGATTACAAGAATTCCCCACCAAAAAATTTGAATGGATACACACAAATACACAGGGAGGGAGAAGAGAGAAGCAGAACAAAACGGAGCTAGAGAAAGATAAGCCAGGCTGTAGCTCAAGACTGCATGCATCCGCCCTAAACTTACGCTCAAGCTTAAAATGTGACTTTATATTCCGCTTTTCCTTTAATAAATAACAGCAGACTGCTGCAAATGCATCGCGAGACAGATTAATCCTCTGTTTACTTAAAATTCAACTTCCTCATCCACAAAACTGACTGCATTTCTGACAACCAGGTTCAATAAATAACTGGAGACAAGACAAAGAACATCAAACTCTTTTATAGTCTTCTGATCCAGACACTCCTTCACATATTGTACAGAATACACAGTAGGCTATGAACGGGACAACAAAAGGGTGTAATTCACACTTACAGCACTGGGAGGCAGCAGAGGGCAGAGTGCTCCTTTGAACTTCTTGCAATGGGTACTGTGGGAAAATATAAGAGGATTGATAACAACCCAGTGTCTCCTCTAATACAACCATTCAGTCCCCACAAGCCCACTTCAGATGACTTACTGATAACAGCATTATTTTTTATTCAAGGGTTATGAAGGAATAAGGTTAACGCAAACAACCCAAGAAAGCGAGACATCACACACCGAGGGATCAAACCAAAACCGTAACAGTACATTTTTGTCTGACAAATTTAACCATTTTATGTAATCTGTCGAATTTCACGCACAAGGGCATGGAAGTCACTTCAATGTGTTACAAAAAGCAATGAATTAAACCACACACATGCTAGTGTACCGTACTTAACCAATTCATCCGCTTAGTCCAGCATACCAAGGAGAGAGCTGGCAAACACCATTAGATATTAAACAGTGTGCCAGCTCTCTGACTTCGCTAGTAAAAAAATGAATAAAGCTCAAAATAAAATTCCTCTTTTCTCTGTCATTTGATGGAATAAAGCAAAGAATATTTTACACATGTTCAAAGATTGTCATTTATGTGGTGTCCTATGACATATATCTTTAAAGTCCTCAAACATGCCCAACATCATACATACTAGAAGAAGATCCATTTTTTGATATTTGGAATATGAATGATTTGTAAGCTAGTGGTTTTAAATTAAATGACCCGTTTCATTAGATGGCACAGGATATGGTCCAAACCACAAATAAATCCTTGTTAGAGAAGCTGTCCACTTAAATGGAGATAATAAAACTGCATGCATAAAATTACTAAGTATTTTTCAATTATTTGAACTTAAAGTAAAAATGTTTTACTGAAATGAATGCCCCAGGAAAGGAGATAAGAAAAAGCATTTTCAACATGCACACTGCAGTAACTTTGTATTTCCCCTAGATGGCAGTGCAATAAGTAAAATCCATAGAACATATTCCAAACAGCTGAACTACTAACTTTACACAGAGCACACAATTTTAGTCAAAGGGACAGGGCTATGTTGCCCTCTCAAAATCCATATGAAGGCATTAATAGTTACCCAACAGTCTGCTACAGGATGGGACAGTCACAGAAGAACAGAAACACCAAACTTCTAAAACTGGCTTCTGAACAGTAAATCCACTGCAAGGCTTGGACCTTAGCCAGTGTGCTTTCTAGAGCACCAGGAACCGCCCGTCCATCGAGAGTGCGGGGCGCGGTGACGCCCCGCCGTCGAGGATCACGCGGTCTCCCTCGGCGACGGGAGGTCCGGCCCAGGTTCGGGCCGCGCTTACCTCGTCGTGGATGTGCATGGTATTGATCTGCTCCAGCTTGCCGGTCCAGTACCGGGCCTCCTCTTCCGGGATGTCTGGCGGAAAGCGGGGGTAGAGAACAGAGACCGGCTCATCCCAAGATCATCCACTGCTGCCATCCCGTCCCGTCCCACCCAGCCCCCGAAAAACACCCCGCGTGGGCTGTCTGCATTACATATTCATGCTCTTCAATATAACATGAGACTCTCATGATTCCTGTAGGATGTTCAAAATAGCACAGCCCTGCTCTGCTCTGCTCCCGGCTGGAGGAATGTGTGAGTGCGTAGTCCATAAAAACAACAAGGATTTAGTGTTTTAGAGTTAGAGTTAACAAATTTAGAGTTAATAAATTCTACAGCAGTCAATCACACTTAAAATATGTCAATGGATATGGACATAAAATATGTCAGAGGTCACACACTCTTGTTATGTCCAAGAATGTGTTTATTAACGGATAAAGTCCCCATACCACAGTGCCTTCATGATTCTTATTCTCCAGTTCTGAGGTTTTATATTGATTTTTTAAAATAATCAGCATATTCTTGAAGTTAAAAGTTTCTCGTCTGCCTTTCGGACAGTCAGCATGTTATTTTTCTCAGCTGATGTAACTGATGAAAGGGGGACCTGACCAGCGAGATGGCCAGGCACCTTCTCACCTGGACCAGACCCCCCCTCCCCCCTCCCAGATTCAGCAGATGTGGAGAGCTTTGAAGAGGATCTGAAGGTCCTAAAAGAGGGCGGAGGGGCGGGGGCTTCAAAGGGCTCAGATGAAACGGCCGGGCCACACGAACCACTTCAATGGGTCAGAGAGAGGCTGGGTGGGACGGGGCGGGGCAGCAGCTTGCTCCTGTCCGAAATGAGCGGCGAACGCACCGGTTTCCATGGAGACCTCAGAATGATCACAGCTCCCCGGCCCCCATGAAAGGACATGGCCGCTGAAGAAGCTTCACAGCTGAATGTTATTTATTAATGAGCCGGATGGCAGCCCAACACCAGCAAGCCAGGCTCACCCGTCCCGTCCCGCAAGGTGTGTGGGTAAATCAGGGGGCAGGGTGGGTTTGGGGTGTTGTTCGGATCACAGGTGCTGTCATGTCCCACGCCCAGGCGGTCAACTAAGGAGAACCCAACCCCATCCCATGCCTCGCCCCTGACTACTTCTCACTCGCTACCAAAAATATCAAAGAACCAGTCCTTCAGCCAACACATATTGTGTCATATTGTGTAAAAGCACTAGGAGTCATTTTTCTCACATTCATAGTCAGTGTCTTACAAGCAGTTTCATTTTCGCTATTTGTAGAATTCCCCTCCCACCCACCCCAGAATATTAGTGGCTTAAATGGGGGCTTTCTGCCTGTTTTTAGGTGCTTCACTTAAACTGCTTCAGTGCAAATCCAGCTGTATAAATGGATTACATCTAAAAATGTACACTCTGGAAGCCCCAGGGAAGCCTTGCTGCTGAGCAGACAGGGTGATGTAACCAGCATCCCACCAATCATATCAACTCACTCTGAACTTCTGCTCAATTTCCCATAATCCACTATTTCCTTATTCTATTACAGTACATACAAGATATTTTTATTTATACAGTTGGACAAAAATATGAGTGGCTTAGATGTCTATCTATCAAAAACCTAGACTGGCTGACTGTTCATTTGCCTGACTTAACTGGTTATCGAGTCAAGCACTAGCCATTGCCAGTACCAAAAAGCTCCTGGTGACTTGCTTTAGTATACCACTGTTAGTTGGACAATTCGATATGAAAGCTGCTGATTTTTGTCACTCAGAATTTGCACCTTCTTATAACACAATGTAGGTTGTGTTCTGAATATACACGACGTGCAAAGGCAGCACATTTTTCTGATCACACGTGCATGCACTGCACTGGACTCATCCACAGGCATCACCCAGAGACTTGTTTAACCTGAGCCAAGTGTTTTACCTGGAGCTTTTTCACTACAGAGCAGAAAATGCACTCTGCCTGCCCAACCTGAACGCGGAGCTGGGACAAATGATCCCCAAAACAAAAACAGGAATACAATATGAATAATTCCCACATCGGCACCACAGATTCCCCCCCAAAAAAACTTTCACCTACAAAATTAGGTCTTTTGAAGAGTTTCAAGCAAACCAAACCATCACTCATTTTTTTTGAATTACAGCATTTGTAGAGAGGCACTGATTCAGGAGGCATTTAGATTGATTCCTTGCTATGTCATAGAAATGCAAATAGGGAAGAGTGAGCAGTTGTTGACACACTGGGTTCTAAGAGCAGAGCAATATGCAGACTTCCGAGAAAAATCAAAGTCATATATTAAATTACTTTTATTACATGTTTAGGATAATCGCCTGACATTCAATGATTAATTGCAAGGCTGATCCATTAGTTCTTGTGCATCATTCTGTTTTGTGCCATAAAACTAGTTGGAGGCACATTACTTTCAAAATATTTTGTGACTACAAAGATGTAATCATCAGATTGACATTTAAAGCTTGTGACTACGAAGATGTAGTCATATTTACAGACACATTTACAGATATTTAAAGTCTTAACAGTAAGTGATATCAAACTACTTAGCTGTAAAAGAAAAACACAATTTTACCATGATTATTCAGTTAAAAAATATAATTTTCAAGGATTTTAACAGACATTGAGTCTGATGGCCAGCAGTTGGTGCCAGAGGAGAACATGGTTTGGGGTTGAAGCTGAACATGTTTGGGTCTGAAGCTGAACATGTTTGGGTCTGAAGCTGAACGTGTTTGGGGTTGAAGCTGAACGTGTTTGGGGTTGAAGCTGAACGTGTTTGGGGTCTGAAGTTGAATGTGTTTGGGGTTGAAGCTGAACATGTTTGGGTCTGAAGCTGAACGTGTTTGGGACTGAAGCTGAACGTGTTTGGGGTTGAAGCTGAACGTGTTTGGGGTTGAAGCTGAACGTGTTTGGGGTTGAAGCTGAACATGTTTGGGTCTGAAGCTGAACATGTTTGGGTCTGAAGCTGAACATGTTTGGGACTGAAGCTGAACGTGTTTGGGGTTGAAGCTGAATGTGTTTGGGGTTGAAGCTGAACGTGTTTGGGGTCTGAAGCTGAACGTGTTTGGGGTTGAAGCTGAACATGTTTGGGTCTGAAGCTGAACGTGTTTGGGACTGAAGCTGAACGTGTTTGGGGTTGAAGCTGAACGCGGTCAGGGCTGGCGGCTCACCGAAGGGCAGCTCGAAGCGCGTGTCCAGCAGGACCCGGTGGGGGGTGGGGTTCTTGGTGCCGTAGATCTCATCCGCCTTCATCAGGACCTCGGCGTCCAGGAAGGTCCACTCCCCCGGGCCCTCCTGCAGGGACGGACAGACAACCCCACAACGAAAGAGTCAGAGAAAGACAGAGCGAAGGGAAGAGGAGGAAGAGAAAGAGCATAGGAGAGAGGAGCAGAATGTTGGGGGACAGAGAGAAAGAGGGAAAGAAAGAGATACGGACAGAATGTTGGAGACAGAGCGACACACAAACAGAAAGAGCAGGATAGAGAAAGGAAGTGACACAGACAAACACAGAGAAGGGCGGAATGGGAAACTGATAGACATGAATTCCACTGCATGAAGTATTGCCACTTGGCCGCTTATTTGAAATACAGCCTACTTTCCTTAAGTCCCCTAAACCTGTCAATTGCCCAAAGAAAACATTTACAAGACAATGTATCATTTTGTTTGTAAAGCCCAGAAAATGGCAAAAGGATTGTTGAAATAAATTGCTCAATATTTTTTTCTGTCCACACCACCCTACCTTCAATTAATTAAAAAAATGGGTGATTTTCTATTTTGAATAATCATTTCTGGTAGCACAGCATGCAAGTGGAGTTCATTATCCAACCACTTGCATTTAAAAACATTACATGAGCATATTTATAATTACCAAGAACAGCCACGGTCAAAATAAATTCTGTATTTCTGAAATTACCATGGTTGGGCTCAGTTCCATTATAATTCAGAAAATTAATTAAAATTTATTTTGTGAAATGAAAAATGCCAACAAAGTTCTAAATTAATCGATTGGAATTGACCCAAATTCTGCCAATTATACTCAAGAACAGCAACCCACTCATTCCTAGTAGCATAATGCTACAAAGCTATAACTCCCTCCACTCATAAAGTATCCAAATTTCAGATTAATATCTAAACTCAGTAGGACTTCATGAAGCTCAAGGGTTTTGCAATGTATAGATTTGCCTGTATCCATGGAGACTCACCATTAGGCATTATGAGAGCCGATTTACCCCCCTGGTAGCCTCTGTTTAAGTGTAACATTTTTACAGTAAATGAAGACTTCCTGGAGACTAACATAATGGAAATTATTGCAAGAACAAAGCCTGCAGCAGTTTCGTCGAGGAGGGAGGCTTCCTAATTTAAGTGCAGAGCTGTGCTCTGGAATACTCACGCAAGGTGGAAAATGCACTTGGCCATATTCCAAAAGCAGAAGGTTTTGGGCTTGCAAACACGCTTGTTGCCATGAAAACATTAGTTTCCCCCCTTAGCGTCACAACGTCACAGTCGTTCCCTATTTTCTTCCAGCACAGTATTTCAGAACGTCTCTTATTCTTCACTTTCAACTATTTTAATTGAGTTAATTAACTTTAGAATTACCGTAATTTGGTACTTAAATTAAGCATTCCCTTAACCGAGCGTAAGCATGCGTTTGTATGCATAGCGTCTGTACCCAAATGTATGCCTCTAGTTCCATTTAGATATAAGCCGCTCGGTCAGTGTGATTTCTGTGACTGTGACTATGTTTCTGCTGTCGGAAACTGCACCGGTTACTAGACTGGATTAATCAAGTGATTAACAGTTCAGAGATCCAGAGGTCCATCCATTATTGATTACTGATGAAATCTTAGTCTCCACCACTACGTTTGCGGCTTGGTTTTCTTCAACATTTGTCGTTAACTTTGATTTACTGTTTGATGAACGTTGTAGGTTCTTAACATCAAAAAAAAATTAACAACTTAATTTTCGTAATCGCTAGATTTGGCAAACTACTATCAACAAAGCCATAGTCAGGATTTTAAAAATATTCAAAGTTTAGTGCTACCAACAGAAGAGGTCATAGGTTGAAATTATTTTGAACATCACAAAGTAATTTTTTCACAAAACCAATGAATGGACCACCTTGCAACTCCATCTACTGTAGAAGACAGGTGCTCAAGTCCAGGCACAACACATATAGGCTAGTTTCTAAAGCAGTGATACACTAATCTAGCCCTCATGGGTCAGTAGTACTGCTGGTTCTCATTCTTCCCCTCTAATCAGGCGATGATTTAGGCCTGGAAAACCAGGTGAGTTGGATTCCTGGCCAGTCAGTGATATTAATCAACCGATTAGCTGTCAAGTAGCACAGAAAACCACCAGTGAAACGGTAGTCAAATTTAACGACAGGTGTTGACTGAACACGGGCCTGTTCGAAGGCACATTGGGTGGCAGCAGGCAGTTTGGCGAAGGGTCCCGGTCGCCTGGCGACAGAGCGGTTCCCCACGCCGCCGACCCGGTGGGGCCCCTCGGCCGGGGGGGTCCAGCTCACCTCGTCCGACTGGCGGATGCTTTTGAGAGGGATCCAGGCGGTGCCCACCATGGTGTCCCAGATCAGGCCCTTGTTCCACACCTCCACGATGAGCCCCAGGTCCAGCCGGCTGATCTCGCTGCAGAGAGAGAGAGAGAGAGCGGGGAAGGGAACGTTAGCGAGGTGTCCCGTCGCAACGGAAATTACCGCCACTTCACAGCCTGACGTGTGAATTCATGCCCCGCGACACATCTGCAGGCAGAAAAAGCAGCCACGGTTTGGCACATCTGCATTTTGCGCAGATTTACACAACACTCGGCTTTCCCGTTCAGAACAGAACAAACCACCCTGCACCTGGCCTCCTGGCTGTCCTTTGATCTGTGCATCAATCCATTTGGCACATGGGGAGGGGGCACTACACTGCCAGCTTGCTATATGTGAATGGTGAGGACAAAAACAGCCTCTCTGAGCATTTCTCAAAATTGGTTCTGAAGTTTTACTTTGATAAAAACCATTCATGAAAAACACACTGAAAACAAGATTGTTTTGGCCCCTAGCCTGGTTTGGGAAACACCTAAACAGGTCCGAGGAATGGACATACATCACAACATTAATCCAGCCTTTTCTCCAGCTGCGTTTGAAAACCAGGAACGTGGTTCTAAACGCCGCCCTCTCCTTGGTACGGAGGAAAACAAAGGAAGTCTCCAACTCCGACGGAGATTTTCTCATTTACACACAGCAGCCTGTGTGAGCTCGGCTCCCGGCAACACGGGGCGCTTTCCAGGAAAAGCGAGGAAGGGCTTGAGCGCGAGCGAGCTCTCAGACGCTAATTAAAAACAGCGGGTAATTAACGAGCGCGCTCGCGGACCCCTCCCCAGACTCGCGCCCGAACAGACGCGCGGGAAAGCGCTCGCGGGAGGGGCTCTCGCTTTAACAAACCGCCGCAAGAGCGTCAAGAGCGAGGCACCTGTTAATCCGCGTATTATCACGTGGCGTGAAAATTCTTTTCCAGTCTTGAATCAGAAAAAAGCAGGAAGTCTAGCCGCAGTTTAGCCCACAAGTGTAAATTAAAGGTGGTTTTTATGAGAAGCCACCATATGAAGTAGCCTTTTCTGGGACAAAGTCCACGTCAGCAGTGTTAACTGTTTAATTACCCTGAAACAAAGTATTAATTTCAGCTTTGTTTACCTTGAATGCCCAATTTGTGTGTGCACACTCATCGTGGAAGCCTTCTCTTTCAACAGAGCAAAAGCGAGAGAAAGCGAGATGCTCTCTCAACTGAAACATGCAATGCCGAGCTGCTGCTTCTTTTCACTCTTCAGCCCACCGGTCGAGCTCACACAGACGGTATGTCAGAGATGGACAATTTGGGCCTGTTTTACTAAGACCTGTAGCACATTCAGAACCTCAAAACTAATAACACAGCACATGATTGGCACAACACCAATACCATGACCAATCAGTGGTCATGTTATTGGTTTTGCACGTGCTGAAAGGTTCTGCATGTGCTAAAGGTCTTAGTAAATTAGGCCCTTTGAGCGCAGCTTGTGTGGGCGGGCTGCGTGTGCTCGACTGACCACAGGGGGTGCTGTTGTGCAGAGAGACACAGCATTCCCTTGGAGGGAAATCCCTCCCTTCCCCAGCGAGCGACACAGCCAATTATGCACTTACCTGTAGGGTGAATATGTACTTTAGATTGCACAGGTAAGCCTCTCCCCTAATAAAGGTTCTCCTCACACTGCTACTGAAAAGCAGTTTGCAGGCTGAACCAGACAGAAGTGGAGGGTGGGTCCCAAAGGAGGTTGCTATATCAGAGGTTGCTAAACACATAAGGAACGCCCTTGGCTGAACAGCTTCAAGCCTGACCTCCTGAACACCTTGTCTCAGAGTTTATCCAATATCTCAGCTCGCCCTCCGGGTGAAATGCAACTGTCAGTCACAGATTACATCTCTACGAGGCAGTTTGCAAAGCAGGGATCAATGTAGGCTGATTGGGAAAGGACACAGGTATCCACTTAGGGGATTTCACCCTGGTCCTCCCTGCTGAGTCACTAGTCTGTGGACAACCTTTCCTCTCAAACCACATCTAAGAATTCCACCTTCCAGCTTACTGAAGAGAGTATGTGAGCATTACGACGTGCAAGAAGACCATGGCAAGTAAACCAGGGCAAACGGAAAGAAACGTTGTGTCTTTATGCCTCAGGACCATCCATGATAGCCCAGCCACGGTCTGTCAATCATTTTATCACAGGAACAGTGATCGGTCAGGCTAACGCACAAGACAGAATGCCTCTCTGTAACCTGAATTTCCTGCAGAGATGTAGATAAGACCTTATGAGACAACATTTTCCTGTAAAACAGTTCAACATACAGTACAAGCACATATAAGGAGCTAATTATATTTACAGATACATTGTACAGATACACTTTAAACAAGATTAACTCTAATTGGATACGATTACATATGTCATAATATTTCTTCTGATTACCAAGTCTTTCCTGGTTTTTACATGTGGCAATTACCATACTCATCTCTGATGCCTTGTAACAGCTGATATAGCAAAAGAAAAAAAATACCAAGAATGATTACACAAGGACTAGAGAGCTCATTATCAAAGGAAACAATATTTCAAACAATGATGTATTATTATAGCTGGTTGAAAAGATGCTGTGATGCAATGTCCGCCAATTAGTTGTATAATGAGTCACATATGAGACTGGCTCTTGAAAAGACCAAAAAAAAAAAAAACCTTGACAGTACAGATAATATAATGTAGCGATGAGAATTTTACAATGAGAGTGTTGCGACCTGATGAGAGTTGAGAATGACTGAGTATTCTAAATTGGGGGGGGGGGGGGGGGGGGGGGGGGAGGGAGCACAAAGAAACCTGCATGGGGGCTTTCTGTAAAGCCAAAAAGGCAAAAAGGGTACCAGTGCGATCACAGCACCATGCAAGCCATGTTTTAAACCCATCAGCATTCAATCCTGAGCGGAAGAGAAACCGGGAAAAAAAATGACTCATTCCCAAATGGAGTTGCAAGCTTCCAACATATTCATTTTTTAATAACCAACTGTGGCGTTAAACACACACACACACACACACACACGCACGCACACACACAGACACACAATAAAAACAACAATCAATTTCCTTGTGTTTATCATTTTAGGTTCTGTTTTGCTTTCCAGAAAGTTTTTTTTTTATTATTCCTTTTTTTTTTGCTCACAAAGCCAAAGTAAAATAAGGGAATTACTAATTGATGTGTTGCCATAGATACAGATTGTCGGCTCTGTAATCTATTGTGGCATCAGATGAGTGCCGAAACATCAAGGCTCTACATCCAGCTCCAGCTCTTAACCACAATAATAGCAAGAAATGCTCCACTTAAAAGACCATCTGCAGGGAGCATCATGAAAGCACGGACGCTGCAAAGAGTTTACCAGGTTGCACTTAAAAAATACATAACAGCCGAAGCAAAGCGTATTTCTGTTTATTATGGTTTGAAATTGCTATTACTGAAGCTAACACAAAAAAGGTTTTGCCTTCAAAGGGGAATTCATTTAGTTTGAATTGAAGCATAGGGCCTTTACAAGGGTCAGCCTGAAAGGGGGTGGATCCTAAAAGGGGTGTGTCTTTAAGGGTGGATCATTAAAGGTAAGGATTCTTAAAGGGGCGTGTTTTAGAGGCTGGATCATTGAAGGTATTGACCCTTAAAGGGGCGTGTTTTAGAGGCTGGATCATTATAGGTATTGACCCTTAAAGGGGCGTGTTTTAGAGGCTGGATCATTATAGGTATTGACCCTTAAAGGGGCGTGTTTTAGAGGCTGGATCATTATAGGTATTGACCCTTAAAGGGGCGTGTTTTAGAGGCTGGATCATTATAGGTATTGACCCTTAAAGGGGCGTGTTTTAGAGGCTGGATCATTATAGGTATTGACCCTTAAAGGGGCGTGTTTTAGAGGCTGGATCATTATAGGTATTGACCCTTAAAGGGGCGTGTTTTAGAGGCTGGATCATTATAGGTATTGACCCTTAAAGGGGCGTGTTTTAGAGGCTGGATCATTATAGGTATTGGCCCTTAAAGGGGCGTGTTTTAGAGGCTGGATCATTATAGGTATTGACCCTTAAAGGGGCGTGTTTTAGAGGCTGGATCATTATAGGTATTGACCCTTAAAGGGCCGTGTTTTAGAGGCTGGATCATTATAGGTATTGACCCTTAAAGGGGCGTGTTTTAGAGGCTGGATCATTATAGGTATGGATCCTTATCGGTGTTTGTTTCAGAGGGTGGATCAAAACTCACTTAAAAAGCAGCTCTTTAAGCCTTCAGTGTGTCTGAAATACCCTGATAAAAAGCTTGTTTTCCACCCCACACTGAACCCTAAAGGCTCTCACTCCTAAGCGATACGTTAACAGCGTCTGGCGGGACAATGTCTGTGGCATGAGGGTAACAGTAACACAAGCTGCGGAAAGCAGAACCTGTCCGACATGGACATGGATTACAATGCACTAGTAATGAACCTCCTCTAATCCTTACAGCTCCAGACAATAGCAGCTGAAGGACTGGGCTGCTTATTCGTAACTGCGACTGAGGATCCCACAGCTTTTTTGTAACTCCCTAATCAGTTAATTAAAATGACTTTTTTGGAGACACTGATAAGAGGGGAAACTGATTCTCCTGCTGATTCTGGTGTGAATTGGCTGTTGCTTTGGGAAGATATTTTGGAACATATCTGATCCAGGGCTGCCAGACCAGGGTTTTTTTTCCCCCCAGGCAAACTGGCTGAGCTGTTACCTATTTTGCACTCACTGCTTGCTCAGAAGCCTGCTTGCTTTTAATCTTCTGTGATTTATCTCTGCGAAGTGGTCTCCTTCATGAGAATAAATATTGGCGTTTCCTTAGAGACAAGTTTTTTGTAAGGAGCAAGTTAACTGACAGTTTGATTTTCACTTGCTATAAAATGACCACTGCTGTAGGGATTGGTGTACATCATATTTTGGTTGAGTAATTTCATAATTCACATGACATTAAGTTGGCTCTGATTTTGAAATCCAGCAACTTGTCCAGAAACTTGTCCGCCAAAATCTCAACACTGAAGATTGTTTTGTTTGTTTCAACCAAAATAGTTCTGAAATGAGCAGCAGTACTACTCTAGGTCCAGATTTCCCTTCCAGAAAACACACCTTCAAAAACACACACAGCCAACCACTGCCTTTTTGTACTCCACCACTAGAGCTGCACAGCGATTCCACCAATCATCTGAGCCGCACAGGTTTCCACCAGTCATCTGAGCTGCACAGCAATTCCACCAATAATCTCAGTTGCACAACAATTCCACCAATCATCCGAGCTGCACAACAATTCCACCAACCATCTGAGCTGCACAACAATTCCACCAATAATCTCAGTTGCACAACAATTCCACCAATCATCCGAGCTGCACAGCAATTCCACCAATAATCTCAGTTGCACAACAATTCCACCAATCATCTGAGCTGCACAACAATTCCACCAATCATCCGAGCTGCACGCAGTGGCTGCAGGCAGAGCTATCGGCTAAACGAAAGCGTCTCGATTGCAATGAGGCGAGGAACGCCGTACCAAATGAAATCCCAGGGTGACGCTACAGACAATTAGGCACTGCTCCATGGGACTCCCAGCCACACGGGGCACTGGCACAATTAGGATCGGAGTCAGACGGTGGGGAGCATCTCTGCACCACCCTGCCTCTGCTGGATTCTCCACTCCACTGCCAGAAATCCTCAGAGTGAAGATTATTCATCTTTTCTCCTGATGTTACAGCTCAGCAGCTACTGGAGAAATATACATTAAACAATATAAACTGATACACTCATTTCATAACCCATCAATGTGTGGTTTACCAGAAACCACCTCCATTATGTCACTGTGTGGTGAAACGACTGAAAGAAACATTGGCTTTTTAAAGGTGGCAATAGATAAGCCAGTCCTACTGGATTTTAATGAAAGTTAGCATTGTACAGCCACTCACATTAATGTTTGACTGATTGACTGACTAGCTGACTGACTGAGTGGCTGACTTGCTGACTGGGTAGCTGACTTGCTGACTGACTGACTGGCTGATTGGCTGGCTGATTGGCCAACTGGCTGGCTAATTGGCTGGCTGACTGGTTGGCTGCCTGGCTGTTTGACTAATTGGCAAATTTATTGGCTGACTGGCTGATTGGCTGGCTCATAGGCTGAATGGCTAGCTGACTGGCTGATTGGATGATTGGCTGCTTGATTGGCTGACTGGCTGAGGGAATAAATGCTCCTAGGTAGATACCGTTTATTTCCATAATGACCCTTGGTCTCCAGGGGACTCGGGACAAGAAACACCGGCTGAGATCTACCCACCCACAGCATGGACAGTCAGCCAGTCAGCTCCCCCTCCTGGACATCAATAAAATGTGTGGAATTACACAGCAATCCCACAATGCAATACCCATTGCATTTTTTCAGCCCCAGTGCAGGGGATAACAGCAAGCATTATACAGCATTCTCAACAAAATGCCAGGCCAGGAGCTTAGACCCAAGCCCCCTCATCACTCACAGTTACAAGACCTCACTTTTCTGCAGATGAGGTCACTTTACCACAGATAAAATGTGTTATGGACACTCTCAACCACAGCACCACTGCCCCATTTCAACCCTTCCCTGCTCTCCCATCCAACTGATAGGAAGCACTTACAGTAAATTGAAACGGTCTTGGAGTAGACTGGCATGACTGGAGTACCAGTCTACTACTACACACACACACACACACACACACACACCCACACTCACTCACTCATACACACACACACACACACACACACAGACCTGACAGCTCTTCAGTGCACAGTAAGACATTGACAGGAATATGGAATTGAATATAGCCCCAGGCATCTCAATTTGATCTTTTATCACTGCCAGCATACTTATCTGGACGTCCAAAACTGTTCAGTTTGACTTTTGAGGTTTTTCACAAAGCTCAAGGTCCATTCTGATTACAGCTCACACAAAAATGCTTTGGCAAATCACATTCTATAAAACACCCCAAAAAATAACAGAATCTCATAGAAATCTCATGTCAAATGAATTCATGAATTTGTGTTACTGACTGTCAAAATAATAAATACAAAATAACTAATAAAGTTTAAATCAGAGTTGTGTAATGGAATTAGTGCATTGATAAAACCTTTGGTTCAAAGTTGATTGGGTGCTGGGAGGCTGCAGGTTCGATAGAAATAACTCAGATCAGTTGGGAACTTACTTGAGATGGTGATTTTCTATTATTAAGGATCTGGAAAAAAAACAGTCAAAACCTCATAAAACTACTGCACATGTAAAATAATGAGTAGCCATCTGCATAAGGAATGCTTCTCAGTTTTATTCAATCATGACCTGAATTTAACTACACTGTTGTGCATTTGTCAGCTGCTTAGATCTGAAGGAACTGCCAGCTGGCCCATGACCTACAGAAGCAGGGACCGTTTGCAGATGACCCCTAAGGCAGACGAATACAGCGCACTTGAACCTCTGGCTGAACCACAAATCTGTGTGTATTTTTAACTCCATAGACAGTGGTTAATAAAACTCCCAGTCCCTTAGAAAAATTAAACGGTGGCATGGTTAAACCGAGTCTTTCCAAATGGAGAGCACAGAATGAACAGTGTTAACTTAAACGCTTCTCAAAAAAAATTAAACGTTTTTCCCGAAGGAGACTGCGAGACGGGAAATGATGGACTTCACGTAATCCGAGGTACAATAAATAATTCCGACAGGAGGAACAGAAGTCGATGCGAACAAAGCCCAGCTTTAGAAGCACTCTGACGTCAATCAACACGAAGCCCACAGCGGCGATGGATGAACCAGAAAGAAGTAGGTCTGTGGAACACTGAACAAATGAAGCATGCGCGTAGGGGACGTCGTTCAATAAACGGTCACTTGCGATTTACGGAGAGAGGCCGTTTTTTACGCGAATCGCCGTTTCTGCGTGACCAAGCGAGGCGGTGGTGGAACCCAGGAGGTCATTTTCCCTTCCTCGAACCAAAACCAACCAACAAAGGTGATTCAGCTGAGTGGCACAGGCAAAGGACGGTTGCCACGGAGAGTCATAAAAACACTGCATGCAAGTGTGATAAACGACGCCGGACAAACGTTTGCTTATGACAGCTTCATTGTGTCTGGAGGCGGCGAACAAGCTTAAAAGAAAAAGAAAGAGAAAAAAAAGCAGCCAGGGGCGTGAAAATGGATTTCGCCGATAATGTTCCAGCTTGCTCGGGCAGTCTCTCTCTTCATAACGTAACGAGACAAGGAACGCACCTGCCGCACAGCAGCCTGCGAACCAGGCGAGAGGACCCTGACAGCTCACTCCTACACACTGAAACAAAAGAGGAAGGCCAGGTGGCGTCCTTTTAACAAGGAAAAAAGCAACATCATCAAAATAAAACGACACTGGCCTACGAGGTGTAGGCTACTGCTGTTGTGTGCAAGTAATAAATAAAAGCAGTTGTTCCTTTGGTTTTTTAGCCTTGTTCGGGGTGGTGGGGGGGGGGGTGAGTTAATATTTGACACTCAGTGTTCAGTAGGAGGAAGGTTTGACACTCCCCGGTGGTGAGGATGAATATTTGATGGCGCTCCCTGAGCTGTGGCTCATGGTGTTATAAAGCCTCTCTCTTTAATCCCCGCTGCTGCTGAGGTTTACACAGATCAGCACGTGGATCAACAGGCCCGTAATCCTGATGCAAGGCGACACTCAACACTCAAACAGTGCATTTAGCCGAACACTGAACACTGATACAAAACACTTACACAAAACACTGAACACTGACACAAATGCTGAAAACTGATACAAAATACTAAATACTGACACAGACTCTGAACACTGACACAAACACTGAACACTGATACAAACACTGAACACTGACACAAACACTAAACACTGATACAAACACTGACACAAACACTGAACACTGACACAAACACTGAACACTGACACAAACACTGAACACGAAAAGAGCGGCTGCATAATGTATCATATCGGCATTAACATGACGATACGATGAGTAAAACACATACTACATTACTGAATACAGTTTAAGATACTTTACTGAAAGTATATTTCAGTGGTGTTCTTTCACAATGAACAAATATAGATCATTTCGCATCTGTGGAAATCATGGTAGACTTGACACGCCCCCCCCCCCACCCCCCAAATTGATGATGTATCATCTGAGTAGGAAAATGGTTTTAATGAATGCATATTGAACTTTTCATAAAATATTCATTAAATCCATGCAAAAACCTGTGTACGTTTTATTTCACCACCAGGGAGAGACCTGACCTCAGGATCACAGATTTAAGAATCCCCAATGCTTAATCTATTCATGATACATTTATTAGCACTTCAAAAAACAAAACAGGTTCACATAATGGGTACATAAAATGGCCAAGGATATTTGTCATCGTTCTGAAATTCAACGGCTGTTTACGCAGTATATATTCATGAACACATCATGCAATATTCATAATGAACCAATTATAAGCATATTTTATAAAGCATGACAACACCCGGGATGGGATCTGACCGGAGGAAGACTGACCTAAGAATGTCACGCACGCAATGCATTCATAATACACTTGTCTCAAGTTGAATGATTCATGAGGAGTTCATTCAACTGCCACCAACTTTATTTGTTTTAATGCAGCTGAATCAAGCTCGCAATGCATAACAGCTGCACAACCTCTTTATGAAGAGATACGCCCCCTTCTCAACACTAGACCAAAAACCAATAATTTATGTGTAGCCACTACCGCTTACTAGAGGCAATATAGTCCACCTGTGCAAAGCCTGATATGCGAGTAGCTAATTATCTGCAGAGACTGATTAGAAAAATCTTCCTTTTGTGAAAACTGAAAACTCCACTCCCTTCCACTCATCCCAGCAACACTGCTGCCAGCCACTGGTACTTTTTCTTTAACCATTGAATTTTGAAAAGCACAGAATGACAGATTCCAAATAGAACTTATTCTGTCCTAATTTATCTTGTTTGCAGCAGAAGGCACAATCGCTGGGGGGGGGGGGGGGGGGTGGGGAGGAAGGAAGGGGGGTGGCGGGAGGTAGTGGAGGAGGGGAATTTGTTTATTTACGAGAAACACCACTGCTTTCGCTCCAGCAAAATCCAGAATAACAAAAGCCAAGCGCTTGGCCTGAAAGGGCACTTTTTTCACCACATGTCACAGCAGCCCTGGGAGAAAAGGCGAGGCTTTCTGTATGAGATACATTGCATGCGTCAGTGTGCTCCCAGCCAGTTTGCACCGCAGGGCAGAGGCGCACAAACCCTGGGTCTGGGGAGCCACAGAGTCTGCAGGGGGCCTCAGCCCTGCCCCTGAAAACCCACATGGCTGGGGATTCCACGGGCTCAGATTCAGTGGGAAGGGCAACCCTAACACCATCACTATGCTCAGACACAGCCGCTGAGACAATTAAGCTGGAATCCAAGTTCATTCCAAGCACTTATTTTCACTCTTCGTATCCTTTAATTGCTCCTTAGCGCCAGCCAACACAAGAAAGAGATGCAAGGACGAGATACGAGGTCAGAGGACTCAAAGCTCAGCCAAGCGTAAGTTTTTGGAGCGATGTCAATTACAAACGTGGCAGATATGGAGAGGTGGATCCACTTGTGGATCATTTACTACGTCATGCGTTCTGAAAAAAGACTTCGGCAAAGACATGTGTCCTCACTGAAGCATCCTCCAAGAGTCTCCTCACTCCTCCAAGAAGCTTTTAACAGACTGGAAGGTCCTCAAAGACTGCGAACCTTGGTCAGGACTGAGGAGATGAGAACGGATAAAATAGGTGTGCGACAGCCGTGCACACTGACCTCATTCTCTCTGGAGGCCATGCGCTCCAAGTCTGTAGTGCCCCTGAATCAACAGGACTGGCTCACAACTGCGATTGGGCTTATCAGTCCAGGTTCAACAAAAAAAATAAAAAATGGGGGGGGGGGGGGGGGGGGGAATTGTCACACCATGCAAGGCAATACAAAGTATCCGCCAGTTGCTGTGAAGACATTTTTTTAAACATGCTGCCACCGACAGGACGGGAGGTAGAATGCAGGGAACTTACAACATGAAGTCCTGCTCCCAGCATGGCTGGTCCCCTCGGACTGTGATGGTCGTGCTCTTCACGTTCTGAACCTTCAGCGTCACGTAGGCATTGAACTTATCTGGAAGACAGAAAGAGTTGGCCGTTATAGCATACTTCACAGGTGTTTAACTAACACTAACCAGGTTCAGCAGTGTGACATAATACTTTGTTGAGGCCAACTGATCACAGAACAATGTTATTTTCTGGTAAAATGGAAAAACGAGCTGCTGTATGCAATGATTACAGATGGCATAAGTCACCCTAGTAAGCAAGTCATTCATGTTACCAAGGCCAGTCACATATCTGGTTACATGCAAGAACTGCTGAAATGTTGGCAGGTACAAACAATGGCAGAAATTCATCAGGCCATCAGAGGAAATTAGTTTGAAGAAAGGGATATCATGGAACATGGATGGAATATTTCCAAACTATTGGAAATCAGAATCCTCAACTGTCCTCGCCCAAACAAGTATCACGTTGACATTTTACCACCACACCTTACGGGACAGCGGTACGTTCTGTCAGCCGGTCTGAATTTAGTTGTCAGGGAGACCTATGTGGTTTTGTTTCAGCGACCGCTGAATGTCTGGAAGTCTATTCTCCTTGACCACAACTCGGCCTCCGCAGCAAGAGGGCCTCCTCGATCACTTTCAGCAAAAAAAACATGAGATGAGACTCTTGTCCAACCGAAGTGGGGTGTTTTAGGGTGCTTTCACACCTGCGCTTATTAGTCCGGTTAAATCGGACTCTGGTTCGTTTTCCCCCTTGGTGCGATTCGTTTGGGCAGGTGCGAATAGAGTAATCGCACTTGGGTGCGGACCAAAACAACCGCACCGAGACCCTTGAGAGGAGGACGGGTCTCGGTCTGGTCCCAAACGAACTCTGGAGCGGTTTGTTTGTGGTGGGAATGTGATCCGGCATCGATCCGACCCAACTACCAGGTGTACCCCGCAAGTTTGAGCTAAACGGCTCCTGTAGCCATTTTTATTATATTTTATTCCATTAGCTCCCTTGTTCTGCTCAGTCGTCTGAAGGCAGCACGTCTTCTTTGCAAATGGTGAAGCAGTATAGTATTTTCAGGACAGTTCCTGCACCTACGAATTTGTTTGATCTGACAAACCGGGAAACATAAATGGTGCATACTACATTTATGAAAACGACGTAGATAAGCAGATAGTCCACAGTTAAAACCTGATTGTTTAAAAAAAAAAAAAAATAGTGACCTAGCAAGAACAAAGGGTTCGCTCCGTTACAGTTATTCAGAAGAGTTTGTACGCGGTTCCAACATCAAATTCATCACTTGCGGAAACCATGAATCCATGAGTCCTCCTGTCCTGAAGCACACATTGAACTGACTCGATCACATATTCGGAGCATGTGGACATGGGGTATAAAAATGAATGAATGTAAATGCCCCCATGTCACCGAATTTGCTAAAGCTGCCAAGAAATAAATAAATAAATCAACCAGTGAAACGAACTACCTTGCCATTGAACACCAGCCCAGGAAAAAGGCAAAAGAACACTGCTGTGTCTGAAATACAATTTATATTAATCGAGGTAGGGTGGCAAATAAGTGTATTTCTCAGGAATATCAGAATGTTACCAACCCTATTACCTCTCCAGCTGCTGTGATTCTAGAGCCAGTTGTGCGTTGCCCTGCAGGGGCGATAGCAGACTGTGTAGCCCATCTATGTACTAAAATGGCATCTAAACAGGATGAGCTACACTGCAGTCCTATGTTTTTAACCTACAACTGAACTGAAAGAGCCATTAGTCTACATGCCTGTGAGCTACTGGGTCCCTAATGAAATTACAAGATGTTTGCCGGACCCTCTGATTAGCACATACACTTAGTGGTGGCTTAAACATCAGCTGTGTTTTGCAAAACCACACTGAGCTCGAATGACAGTGAGGTAACTGACTGTAACAAGTAAAACATATTGATATATCGTTATTACCAATAAAAGGAACTTTAACTGTAATCAGTAAACACATTTAAAACCATTATAATATTTAGAATCAACTATGGTGCTATAAGTCAGTATTCATTATGGGATACATTTACTCTTCCAGGCAGAATCACAGCTGCCCTGCTAGTTTTTACAAAATCACATAAAGGAAGTCCATGTACTTAAGTGTCAGTTGATTTCTTTAGGGGTGGTTAAATGTCAGCTTTTATAAAAAAATAAATAAAAAAATAAAAAACAGATGTACAAACTTCCTCTCAAGACTTAATGGATGTGTCCATAGCCCTTATTGTGTCATATGCATTAGTCTGTTTTCTTCCCAAATGGAACAACATTTATTTTATAAGGCAGTAATACAATATTCAAGACAAAAGACAGCATCGATATTGAAGAAGTGGAAACTCAATTAGAGGGGAACTCTAAAAGTAGTTTTCTTCGAGGCAGAGAGAAATAATCCAACTATCTGAAAAGGGATTGGCAAAAGAAGCTTCTGCGCTTTGAAAATCAGTGAGCATATTAAATCTTCATTAAATGGAAACTGTGTACATGCATTTGCCTGAAGACACCGGACTATTAAAGGGTAGGCACACATTGTTTGTAATTACAGATGTTATGCAAATCCAAGGCAATATGAACTATCTGCAATAAAACCATATCGCATTACACTTCCATGAAATAACAGTCATTTATTTTCATTTTAGAACTATAAGAATAGGTTTATAAAAACGCATTGCCAAATGACAAGATGCTGTATAAGTTCTGACAAAAAACAAACAGTCTTTGGTTTACCTCTGCAGTTCACAAAATACAATGAAGCTGTAAGTTCACCGTAGTCCTTCTGGTATTTCTAATGCTTTCCGCTACGCTATTAGACTGGTCACACTGCTGAACATTGCAGCCTCAACAAAACGTGTCCATGCTTTTGTTAGCAATCTGCAGTCAGATAACGGTAATCTATCCTGCCTAGTTTTGCGCAGACACATCAGTAGCAGGTAAACATTAGATTTTAGGACAACGCTTGTAAATCTCTCCCTGCGGTACCCGAGCAAATATTTGCTGGAAACTGGAGGCTCATGGGAAAAGAACCCTCCTTACTACAGAAATCTTGTCTGTGTACTGTGCTCTGCTTCCACTGAACTAATGTGAAGTATCAAGCTTTTCTGTCTGCAAATATTAACACTGTAGCAGTGGTAGTTTCCAGAAAGGTGGCATCTCCGTCTTTTGTAATGGCCTCGTGGAGAGGTCCCAACCTTTCAACGAAGTGCCAAAATCACTGCGGCATGATCTGGGTCAATCTCCCTCTTGTTAATCAGGGTAATTATCATAACACGCGCTTGAAGACAGGCCAGCCTCTTTGATGCAACTACACACCTTCCAGATGGTGTACGCGCAAAGCAGACCACAGAGCACTGAACAAAGGAGAATTATTGAGAATTTATAAAAAACAAACATTGCAAACAAAACCTATGAACATCTGCTCTTGGAAACGGAATCCTCTGTCTCCAATACGGCAAGCATTGGCCGTTGTCTCGTTCAATAAATCCCTTTTGTGTCCAGAACATGGGGTGCTAATTCTTTAGCCTGCCAGCAACCGTCGACACTTCCTTAACCGGAATGAGACCAATATCACTATCTACAGATAATACCTCTTTCATTTGTGACTTTTAAAAAACGTTTTTCTGAAAGATTGCATAAAAACAGACATAAAGGGGTTTATGCTGGTGAGCTACCAGAGGTGGAAAACCCTGGTTCAGAAAGTAGAAGTCCTCCCCGGGATTTTGTTCCAATCATCAGAATTTGCTAATTAGCACAATTATTCAGCCAGGGGGTAGGAGTAATTAGCGAAATCAGCTGGCTGAGTTAATTGGTGGAAGGAACACATGGCAGGACTTTTACTTTCTACCTCTCTGTGCTACAAATAGTAATTCACGCTATTCCCAAATCACCACTTCTTCAAATGAGGTCTATTAATTTCCCCCACGGCAACAAACCGCCTCAATAAAAAGAAAAGCCCATCTAGGGACAAGCATCGGAAATTAGCATATGCTATAAATGCTGTGATACATTGCATTGTATATTGTTTGGCAATAATCTATTTTAAAATGTATCTGTCCCTATCAAATAAACATTAAATAAATAAATAAAATCAACATACATATCGAGGCCACTTTCCAGCCCGCTTTTTATATGCGATGCAGCAGTAATGCTTCGTGGCCTGATGCATCCAAAATCATTATTTGTCGGGACAATTCTGAGGAAAGGTTGGGGGGGGGGGGGTGGGGGTTGGATCATTCTCAGACAAATTCCCAGAGGAGTTTGGATAATGAGGCATGTTGTTGCCATTAAAACACTTCTCTCCCTCTCCCTCTCTCTCACACTCTCTCTCTCTCTCTCGCTCACACATTGTCTCTCTCTCTCTCCTTTCTGTCTCTCTCACTCTCACTCACACTCTCTCTCTCTGTCTCTCTCTCCCTCTCTCTCTCTCTCACTCACACACATTCTCTGTCTCTGTCTCTCTCTCTCTCTCTCGTTCACACATTGTCTCTCTCTCTCTCTCCTTTCTGTCTCTCACTCTCACTCACACTCTCTCTCTGTCTGTCTCTCTCCCTCTCTCTCTCTCTCTCTCTCTCACTCACACACCATCTCCCTCTCTCTCCTTTCTGTCTCTCTCGCTCACACTCACACTCTCTCTGTCTCTCTCTCCCTCTCTCTCTCTCTCTCTCGCACTCACACACCATCTCCCTCTCTCTCCTTTCTGTCTCTCTCGCTCACACTCTCTCTCTGTCTCTCTTTCCCTCTCTCTCTCTCTCTCTCACTCACACACCGTCTCCCTCTCTCTCTCCTTTCTGTCTCTCTCGCTCACACTCACACTCTCTCTCTCTGTCTCTCTTTCCCTCTCTCTCTCTCTCTCTCACTCACACACCGTCTCCCTCTCTCTCCTTTCTGTCTCTCTCGCTCACACTCTCCCCCCCCCCCCCCCCCAGGTACGGCGCAGAAGCTTCTGACTGACAGAAGCAATCGTCGGAGGTGCAGCCCTAAGAGGCCACTCTACTGCAGACAACTCAGAGGGACAGCTGCCATACAGGGGCACAGCTCTCTATGTGAGACAGATCACTGGCAGAACAGGAAACTGACAGCTGTGAGCAGCGAGTGGCGGGGGGGGGGGGGGGGGGGGGGCAGGACGGGTGGTTCTGAAAAACCTCCGCAGCTTTTCAGCAAACGTTCAAACTCCCACCTGAAACCTGAAAAGCTCTCACACAGCCTCAGAGTCAGAAATGTGTTGACTCGTTTCTCGGCTCAGAAACAGGTTATTAACGTCTGGTGAGTCAGACCAATGTTGTGACTAACTAGGATCAACATATTTATTTTGCAGTAATTCCTGGGTTCCACTTCCACTCAATAATTTGTAATTATGCTTGAATTTGGTGAAATGAAAACAAAATCATAACAATGCATGAATCACTGTATGTTTTGCTCAACTGACAGTAATAACGAGTACTCCCTTTAAAACAGAAATTATTTGGGTAGACATTTGAAGGCATAGAGCAAACAACAGGAATGTGTTCTTCTATCAGAAATCCCGGTCCTGGACGGAAGGGCCCCACGGTTTGGTAACTAATCCGGACCACAGCAGTACCGAACGCAACCAGCAGCCACGCAGGGCAATGCACTATTGAATCAATCAATCAATCAATCAATCAATCAAATTTTATTTATATAGCGCATTTCACAGCAATTGTCACAATATGCTTCACAGACAACCCTGGTCTAAACCCCCACAGGAGCAAGGCTAAAGCAACAGTGGCAAGGAAAAACACCTCGTGGCAGATGGGAAGAAACCTCGGAAAGGAACCAGGCTCAAGGGGGAAACCCATCCTCCTCTGGTTGGGTCAGGGTGTAGATTTGTTACCAACATGGTCAGTCAGTCAATGTTTACATTGATCAAATTGCGGCTCAGATGATGGGCATGGCGGTGGAGGGGAGCAGCAGGTATTGGCTCAAGCATTGGCCAGGAATGGGAGGGTTCCAGTTGACCAGGATGAGGGTCACCGCACAAACAAGTGATGGGGCACCTGCTAGTCTGCCTGTTGAGCTGCAGACATCCCATCTCCACCGAGACTTCATCCTGCTTCTGAACTCCCAAGTTCGTACAACGGGGGCTTATAGCTGGGGAGGCTTTTCTGTCTCTGAAGGAAAGTGTGTGCAAGCTGGTAATTTTCCTAACGTAATAAACAGTAGATTATAAATGTTTACAGATCTTTTATTACAACAGGTTCCAGGATTATTTTATTACTTTGCACACTCTAAAAGAAAGCTGATTCATAATAAACTCCTCCTTTTGACAGAGGTGAGGCCCAGGTGCAATTCAACATCTGGCCAATGAGGGTGCTAGACAGCAGAATATGTCCATTTCACAACAATGAGTGTCCATGGTGGGTGTCTTAACCACCAAAGAATAAATGAATTAATCAGCTGATCATTGCTGTTCCAACTCTCAACAGGCTCATATTCCTGACAATCCTTGACGAGAAAAGTATTCCGGGAAGAGGTGATTTGCCCATCATCCAGCTAAAATAGTCCTTGTTTTACCACCACAACACTCTGCGACCTGAAGAACACAAAAGTAAACCATCACGAGAACGGAATACTCCAGAACGCTGTTTCCCCGACCATCACTCAACACCGGTACCGTGATGCCAGGGGGCGCACTGACTGAGGTAACGATAACTCCCAGGTCTAAGATGGCTGTAGCGAGCATCAGCTGCTGCTGTTTTTCTTTTTTTTGTTTTGTTTTTTTTTAAGCCAGCAGGATTACGGGAAGAGCTGACTTTAGCATCCGTTACAGGAAGGGATTAATAAAGAACAGCGTACAGCCACACCCATTTCGCAATTACAATGATCTGGCATCATAAAACTTCCCACAATGCTTTAGCCATTAAGACAGCGTGGAAATGGCCAGCTGGGCACTCACTGGTACGGTGACATGACGTGGGAAAATTTATGACTACAATTTCGCAGGTCAGTAAAGGGAGCTGTTTGAAGAGGGAGCGCTGCGCTCGCTCGTGCCCTTTCCCCGACTGCCTGCGTTTATGGTCAGAGTGGGTCACAGACCCGCAGAAAGGCCTGCCTCGCCTGCACAGGGGTCGGCCACACGCCGGCCTGCCGCCAGAGCTGTGGATTAGAGAGAGGGTGACATAACAGAGGATTTTCATTTCCTGTGTCCTGGGGCGCTATGGCAACTCCCGCCACCTGGTGAGCTCTACCAGCCTCTGCCCTGGCACCACCGAGCAAGCAGAGATATGGAGAGAGAGGCAGGCGCGCGCAAACACACACACACACACACACACACACTCGCCCACAATTACACACACAGACACACACACATAATTAAACACTCACCCCCAAATACACACACAAGTGCTTACCTACACACACATACACACGCACTCAGACACACACACACACAAATAAACAACTGAAAACACACCCTCACACACACATACTGCTGAATACAAACTAAAAATAAACCTCAATAAGTCGCCAATCCATAATCACCATGTAGATTTCTAATCCCAGATGGGGTTAACCTACAGTGTCCCTTTCATTGAATCTATATCCTTCTGAAAACACACACATATGTACACACAAACACACACAAATGCATGCACACATACTATCATGGTCCACTGAACTAGGGTTCAGTAATAGAAATTTGGAAGTAACCTAACCAAATCACCATGCCTATTTTGTTTTTTTTACTATAGTGAGGAGACATAGCCTAGAGTCAACACAATCTCTCTCACAGCACCCCATCAAATAAAGTCACCCGACAATATTTTGTTTCTTGTTGAAACACGGTTCTGTGAAAGACAGACATATTGACTCAGTAAGGACTCCCCACACAAGTCTGGACAAGTTGGGCAAGAGAGCAGGGCATGTCCTCACAGCCTTCCCTTTGATCTTCTCACCCCTAAACATCCAGGTTATGCCTGGTAGTGTCCCTTAAAACAGGAGTGCACAACAAGGGCAGATTTGTGCCAACTTCTGCTCTGAATTATTTTATCACCTCAATCATATCTTGATCTGACCATCAGCTGCAGCAGCAGCAAGACTGCAAGTGTATCCTAAAGAGTTTACTGTGCTCAAGTGCAGGAGTTAATCAGCCTAGTTCATAGAGCTGTCAGAAAACTAAGGTAATCGGCTGGAAGAAAAAAACAGCAAGAAGACCAGCCCTCCAAAACCAGAGTTGTGCGCCCCGGACTTAAGACTTGAAATGAATTGTGTCACTAATGGCTTTTTTTCTGACAGATTAATTTGCTTTCCAAATGTACGTAGTCTGCTGTTCACTTTTTATCAAGAGGTGTTTATGTGTGTGTACTGGTTTGTGTGTTTATGTTCTGATTGGGGGTGAGGGGGCGTGGTTTTGGACGTAAGATGAGGCACCTGTCTGTTTCTCATCCGTATCTGAGGCTGTGCTGTCATGGACACGAGTGGACGGTCCTCTGACCTTTGAGACAGTGACTCAGAGCACCTGCCGCTGCCCTCCCACTCGCCATTTCAAGAGCATTTCGTCTGTTGTTCTCATGACGACCAACGACAAGAAAGGGCCCCTTCCCCCCTGCTCCCCCCAGAACACAACATGAATGATGCCTTCAACCCTTTCAATAGACCGCCAATCGAAAGGTTAAAAATACATGTGGTGACAGGTATTTAGCTCCACACCCTAAGAACATGATTGGATACAGAAGGTCAATATGGCCTAAACTATACATGAAACAGAAATCATCCTGTAAGAAACAAAAACAAAAAATACATTTCATACAAGCTCTGTACCCACCAATGCAGATCCTTAAAATCCAGAAAGATCCTTCCTGTTTTAAAGAGGACAAAACTACCTCGTTTAGGGAGCCTAACTGTGCAGCCTGTGAAAGCTAAAGATATCCTGTTAACTCTGTTTGTTTATTAAGTGACAGAATAATCCTTTGTGTACAGTTTAAGGATGTATAATCACTTGACCACAGAGGTAAGCCAAGTCACTACATTCCGTGTTTGCTTTGATTTCTGGGTGCCAACCTCAACAACTGCAGCTTTTGCACCTTGAAAAGAAAATCAATGAAATGTACTTTTCACACCGCAAAGCTTGCTCTTAACTCCCTTGTGTGTATTTGTTTGTTTTCTTTCAGCACCTTTCAGCTTTCTTTCCTCACCGCCTGCTTTTCTCAGTTGTGTCACTTTCAAAATAGGGAGACTGCTTATTTGTGGACGGCATCTAACTGAGAGGAGAGAGCAAGGCTATATTATTAATGCACAGCCACATACAGCCAAGCAGGAAGTTTACTCTCGTACAACTTACACAACTTACTACGACTTATTCTTGTAGAACAACCCGGTAACGAGAACCAAATTAGCGAAGGAAAAGTGATATTGTGAAAAGGCTGTAACAAGCACGCTGCGGCGCTAGCAGGTGTAGCCAAATCTCCGGAGGGTGGCACCCTGGGGTAAACAAATGAGCAGTCGTGCGCGGCAACGGCGCTAATGAGCGTCGCCCTGTGACAACAAGTTCCGCTACCAGCGCCCACGGCGACCGGGTAATGTACCCACGGAGACCGAGAAATGTATCCACGAGGCTCTCAGGGGTCTCCTAATTTTGTTGGCAAGGGCCTTTTGTGTAGCAATTCAAAGCACACTTCCTCTTCTGCATGAATGTGAGGTGAGGGGGCACAGAGAGAGAGAGAGACAGGGAGGGAGGGAGGGAGAGAGAGAGAGAGATAGGGAGGGAGAGAAAGTGCAACAGAGAAAGAGAGGGTGGGGGAGAGGGAGACAGAAAGTGATAGAGGGAGGGAGAGATAGTGATAGTGAGAGGGAAGGAAAGAGAGAAAGGGAGGGTGAGAGAGAGTGCAAGAGAGCGCATAAGAGAGAGGAGGATGTGGGAAACTGTTTTCTTGTTCTACTCTGGGGTTTCCTGTGGTCCCACACATTTATATCACCAGTCAGGAAACCCCATTCACCTCTCCCTGCACATCTACTGAGAACACCGACTCATCCACATGTGCATACATAATATTCATGCACACAAGCAGCCACTCAAACATAAATACATATGCATATATACACACACAGGCACATAAGCAAGTAAGCCAGTGTATGCAAACAAACACACACACATGCACGCACACACACACACAGGCATGTAAGCACACACACACACATGCACACACACACACACACTGGCATGTAACCACACGCACACACACAGGCATGTAAGCATACACACACACGAACACATAAGCACGTAAGCCAGTTTGCACACGCACGCGCACACACACACACACACACAGATAGTAAGCACCCATTCACACATGCGAGCAGCACAATTTAAAGCCACCTGGACAGAAACGTGACGCAGAAAGCCTGCACAGGGCACAGAGAAGTGCACCAGATGAAAGAAAGAAGGAGCACTGGAAATAATTCAGTCACGCAGCCTCCAAATCCAGCATTACATCCTTACACTACAGCACACAATAAGCCGTCACATATAATCACATTTAAATGGGACGGCATGCCGCAGAAGATTACAGATCACCCATGACACCAGAGCCAGTCAGTCTCTGAAGATGACACTGTGTTCAGCGTCTGACGAGATGCAAACACAGGACTCCGAAGGGATTCGTCACAGGCCTGTGAACAGCGACCGTTCCTGGGGACTGCGCTCGGGCGCGAGCGTGGCCAGGCGACCACGCCCGCGGACAGAGATCCGCCCCGTCCTCCGTCCCCGTAGGGCACTTGACCCAAATCGCTTCAAGTAAACACCCAAGCCACGTGGGAGGAGGGATGAAACCGTAAACTTGAGCTGTTTAAGCAGGCCTGCATAAGTGGGGCCTTTTCATAAATAAGTGATGTCTTCAAATGCTCAACGGTTCTGCACCAGCCCTGGGTTTTGTTGTCCACACCCATTCCCACCCCCGCTCAAACTCGTATATATCTCATACATTATTGATCCCCATCGATTCCTTTGAGAGATTAGTCATAATGATGCGGCCGGCTGTTGAAGCAATCTTTCTCCGATTTGGCTCCTTTGGCCCATCGCTTACGATCGTTTAAGCGCAAGTCAACACGTGGAAGAAAACTGCCACTGGAGTTCAAACTTTCAACTAGGCTGCGCTGTTGGCCACACCTACATCAGTGATGTCAAAGCAGGTATTTTTTCCCATTCACAGCTGAGAAAAAACCCCCGGTAATGACATCACTGATTGGGTGTAGCTAAGGCAGCCGGACATTGATTTAGGACTACAGACGCTTCGCCCCTCTTGTATGTTAGGGGGGCGTCAGGGTGTCTGTATCTCAACAGGGTCAGGAGACAGGAGGACAGCCCAGACCACACGGTGAGATATCTACTGTTCCTCTCCCTCCTTTTGGTAAGCACCATAGCCAGGCTCATAGGCCCAGATAAAGACATCACCAGGTTCTAACCTCCACAGCAATTACATGCCAAACAAAATATTAAAAAAACCCAGGTGAACCCATGGTAGTAATATTACATGCGCAAACCATTCTCCATTTGAGTCATATTCCGCGCATGGCAACTATAAATGTAGCCATAAGTTACAAAGAGAAAGAGAGAGATAGTGAGATAGAGAGAGAGAGTGAGTGTGTGTGTGTGTGTGTGTGAGAGAGAGAGAATGTATGTGCATGTGTGTGTAACACATCTGGGTCAAATACGTATTTGTTTTGCATTCAAATATTTTTCTGTGCTCTATTGATCTTGCCTGGTATAATTGAGCCTGCCAATATGACCAGAAGGCGGGGTTCGCACTTTTTGAGAGTATTTCATTGGTTCCAATACACCAGACAAGATCAGTAAAATGTAGAAAATTATTTGAATTCAAAACAAATACATATTTGACCCAGATCTGGTGTGCAAGAGAGATTCCTTGTCCAGTCTTTCAGTACGTGGAAGCAGCAGCTGCTAGGCAAGGGGCACACAGGGTACAGGCAACAGATGGTCCTGGGTTTACAGTATGAAATGGGTCTCCGGTCAGTCCAGCGCATTTAACTGATACATCCATCAAGCCACCTCTCTGTCACATGACAAGGACAGGAAGCAGGCTGGCAGAGAGTGAAGCTGCTCTGTGGGTGGCACAAATTGACCATGATGAAAAGCTGGCCGTTTTTCCAATCGCACAGGCGGATGGGTGGTGACATCATCGGGCACCACTCCATCCACGGGGAAGTGACATCATTTCTGTGATGCAGCAATAAAAGACCTGAGACCGTAAAGCCAGACGATGGTGCTACCACTGCCATTATAGCAGAGGCTGAATAATGATGATTGACAATTATTCTTCCTTCTGCTTCTTCATTCTTTTTCTTCCTTCTTCATTCTTATTCCTTCTTTTTCTTCTTCAGAAATTTTGCGCCACTCATAAAAATGACATTCCATCTGCCAATCACGGTGGCACCCCCTCATTCTCCATGAAGTAGGCCTCCCACCTGGGGCAACCCCTCCAGCAGGGCTGCACCCTGGCAATCAGAGGGCCTCTTGTCCACTCCCAGCTCCAAGGGAGGAGTGGACCCCACATCGTGAAACCTTTCCTCCAGGCACCCTCTGTTCCACTGTGCTACAGCAGGGGAACCCTTTCCGCGGTCACTGAAATGTCCAGTTAAAGACGCAGCAGATATCCAGAGCGCTCAAAGGGTTATAAAAATTCAAGAAGTTCAAATGGAGAGTAATAATACTGAAGGGAAGTGTGAAGGCATGTTAACATATAAACGTATGCTATTACACTAAGTGTTCTATTTAATGGCCTTATTAAAAAGGTGGTGTGCAATGAGCCCTCTTGTGAGTTGTTTGACTCTTAGCTTCCTTACACCAAGATTCTGTTTTTCCTGCTTTTGTTTCTAAACAATATAACTGACAACAGAATTTTCAGTTGCACATCTTGCATGTTCTTGTTTGAGATTTTCAGTGAACAATATCGCTTTGTATTAAACTGTTGTATTAAACTGTTGTTTGCATTTGTTCAACTGCACATTGTACACTTATATTGATGATTTTGGATTAGTTTATGTCATTGGGCACTGGTAGTGAACATTAGGAACATTAGGAAAATAACCATGGCAACAATAAACAAACAGAAAATGGCAATAAAGTCACAAGATAATGACAAAGCAAATTTTGCTATGAGTCACACAAGCTTATATTTATCTACTGTAATAACTTGGTGAGGACAAGATAAGGGTTAGTTATTGTACTAATATGTAAAACCATACAATTGAAATGGGGTGTACTTTCTTTTTCACATTACTGTATTGACGATTTTATTCTGATTTAAGCCGTTGGGCATTTGTCCTGGACATTAGGACGTATAATAATCACCATGGATACAACAAACAAATGGCAATAAAGCCAGTGGCGTGACATAAAAGTCTGAAATTTCATATTCCCTGATGTGAGACATGTTTATGCGCCACTGCGGTTCACTGCTCTGGAGGGGGTTCAATTCTCAAACCACATTAAAAGTTTTCCAATGACTTTCCAGACAGGTGTAAATGGATTCTGTGACAATCGTGAGGCTCTTTCGGCTGTAACAGAGAACGCTGAACGCTCTGCCCTTGTTCAAATCGGACTGCGAGGAAGGAATTAGACCTCTGACAGCAATCTGTGAATTCAAAAATAGTCTTGCTCATTCTGAAGACAATGAAAAAGAGTTTTTTCCCCCTTCCTGGGCTTTGAAACTGCTCAAACTGTATAATTCCCACATAAAACTGAGGAATACAATACAGGATAATCAAATATAAAAACCCATTTTGGACAATCACTCAAATATTTAAATATGTATTTGTGGTGTCAGTTAAACCTATAAAAAACTGCAATGATTATTTGTTCAAAAAAACATCAGCAGAGGTAAGGTTTAACCACCTACCACATATACCTACCTAACACAGGGTACAACACATGTATTGGTGGATACTTAATGCTCCACAGCATTTAAAAATGAAATTTCCACATAACGAGGGTGATCTTTTAAAACTAAATGTCCTTTAAAGACATTTTGGGGCCAATGCATTTCAGTGCAGACAGTTAGGAAAGTGAAAACAGCATGTAAAAACAGAGGAGGCTGAAAAACAGCAATGTCTGCATTGGTCTGAAGAGCACACAGCAACCGCTACTACCACAAACATAGGCTCTTATCGGGGCCAAAAGTGAAATCAGTCATTACAAACTGCTGCGTATTCCACAGCTGCCACTGAGAAAATAAATGACATCACTGCCGCCAAAGCCCGAGTTCAAGGTCACTTCGAGGTATTTTTACCTCAGAAAAGTGACGTGATGTTTTCCATTCACAAACTCGGAGCAGAGAACTGCAGGGCGGTGAAAAGACCGGCGAGGTCAGTCGAAACAGCCTGCCAGGCTCGACTAGGACCTACCCGGCTTCTTTCATTCTTTCTGACCTCCTTGAAAGACAAAAAAGACTATTTTTAAAAATCAAGCTCACCCTCAAAAAACACAATCCACTTTACAGAGGAGATGATGGCACATTAATTTTTTTTTTAATACAACGCAAGCACGAGTGGAACACAAGAGACAGAAAACACCAAACCCTGCTTCTGTCCCAGAATCCATCCCTTCCATCCCAGAATTCCGTACAGCTTCACCCACAAGGGCTAAGTTAATGTCCTCCTTCACTGTACTGCGCTCTCACAAGCTCTCGCAAGGCACCGTACAACAAACGCAATCCATCACCGTCCGTCGCCGGCTCCAAGCCCAGCTGGGGTCCGCGGCGCGTCTGGTGGGCGGGGGAGAACCAGCGTGAATCCGGCAGGCCCGCTTAACGAACCCGGCTCCGTCCGCCCCTCGTTAATTACCGGGGAAAGCTGGCTGTCAGGGCCAGCCCAGTTCTGGTTGCCGACGGAGATGCATCCTGCCAGCAGGTGTTATTTATAACAAGTCATCCACCAGAGGGGCCCGGCAACCATTAAAAACCTCAATCCTGTCAGAGTGGGTTGAGTGGGAGGGGAGGGGAGGGACAGGGGGCCTGTTTGTTTGGCATTTGTATTTTGGCTTGATGAATTGGCAATATTGGCCCTAAGGAGAAAATCTCAACACACCTTCCGTTTCTCAGTCCATTACGCCCCACCACCCCCCCCAATTCTTCCGGCAAGAGATTAATTCCTCCCACATGTGCCTCCATATTGTCAAGCCCCCATTGTAAAACAAATATTTTTTCCTCACAATTGGAAATTCTCACTTTGCGTGTCCCTGTTCATCACACAGGGGTTCCTGTTCATCACACACGGGTTCCTGTTCATCACACAGGGGTTCCTCTTCAAACTCCACGGCTAATTTGAGTGAGCACCGGAAAAGTGCAAGATGAGAAGAACCTCACCCAAATTAGTTAGAGCGCAAATCACTGATGTCAGCAGGCTGGTCCAAACACAGACAGCTGTTGATGCATGGAACAGTTTACCAAGTCCTGTAGTGCAGCCAGAGACCCCAAGGCTGTTCAGGTCCAGGCTTGACCAGACACTGGATACTCTCTCCACAGTAGGTAAACGATGAGTCTAAATGGGCTGAATAGCTTGTTCACACTGTTATATATTTTATGGTATTATGTTCCAGATGGGCTAAATGTCCTGCTCTCCCCATTATATGCTCTTGTTTTTTTGTTAGAACATGAAACATAAGAATATATAATGAGTAGAGCAGGAAGAGAAATGATGCATAAAAAAGGAAATGACTCATCTGAAGGCAGCAGAATCAACAGACTTTCCCAACAAGGAACATCTGCTTCCAACTACAAACAACAAACAATATCTTTCAGGACAGGATAATAGTCCATAAACATTTAAAAAAAAAAGGAATTTAAAAACCATTCCCTGTTTGTGGTGAGATGTTGCCAGATGGTAGCACAAAATCCCACTCTGAGTATCCTAAGTATAAGGCAAAACATCTCCACTGATGGCCACCTCGGACCCTCCATACAGGCAACTAAGATTAAACACAGAGCCAAGCTGCCATGCATAGATGTAGGCTAATTCAGGAGAATTCTGCACCACAGTGATGGACTGATAAGCTCCCTCACAAAAAAACAATGAAAGCACCTGTTTCTATTCATCCCACGGCCTAACAAGCCTTTCTCAGGCTCTCGAGGGTTTCCTGCTACTAATGTCATCTATTGTGCCACTAACTTCATTTGGATAGAGCTTATCTCAGACTGCACTAACCGATCGGGGGGCCTTCTACTTCTGCAGGTTCATAAGTAGATTCACCCACATTAAGAGCCAGCATCTGAGCCTGCTTTGTCCATCACACTTTGCTTTTCAAACCACAAATGTGTGCTCCTGAAGTGTCTTTTTTTCCCACTGACAATCAAACTTGGACCATGCTAGTGCTGACTGTGGCAGTAGCTCCCTAGGACAACACACTTCCTACAAACTCTACTGGACCAATCAGCCGCTGAGTTTGGAATATCCACGTTAATTTGACATTCAAAATTAGTACAGGAATTGTACATGCTCAGCCTCAGAATAAACGCGGATATATTATTTCTTTAAAAAGAAAATACATTTAAAAGAGCTGAATTAATTTCTTCACTGATTTCTTCACAAGGTGAACAAAGAGTGAAGTGTAAACTGAATATGAGCTTTGAGCATGATTTGGGCTGAATCTGATTTCCATGACAAAAGCCCAGCTACTGTGCTGTACAGTATGCGCATCACCAGAAGTCATCGTGTCACCTCTGACCCCGTGACCGGCACAGCAAATCCAAACCGAGAGGAAGACGTCCATCTTTGCGGTTTTGGCGCATCATCAAGCATAGTAGGGCCTATCTCCCAAAGACATGAGCAAGTCTCCCGTGGGGATGGAAGGCTGTCCAATCAGATGGCCCAGGCTGAAATGGCCAGCCTGCTCCACAGCCTATTCAGAGCATTAGCAGTGTGAAAGGTCAAATGGAAGCAAAGGCCGTAAAGCTTCACAGGGGGTTTGAAAAGGACTTGTCAGTTAACTGGTGTACCGTAAAGCTGCAGAGGATAATGAAAGGAAGGTAAGAAATTAACAGAATGAGGGAAGAGGAACCTTGCTGGGCGCCCTGAAGAGAGTGAGCATTCATACAATCAGACCTGTGGATGGACCCGTTTCCTCCTAATATCAGTGTGTGTGTGTGTGTGTGTGTGTGTGTGTGTGTGTGTGTGCATCTGCGTGTATGTGTGTTTGTGTGTGTGTGTTCGTGTGTGTGTGTGTTTGTGTTTGTGTGCATGTGTGTTCATGTGTGTGTGTGAGCTTGCGTGTGTGTTTCTGTGTGTGTTTGTGTGCATACATGAGTGTGTTTGTGTGTGCATGCGTGCGTGTGCACATATGTGGGTGTGAGCCTGACTCAGCTCCTGTGCAACAGCCCATACTGAACAATTACATTAGCCAGGGTATATTACGGGCACTGCTGTACTTCCCCTGACATTTGGCTGTACATTAGTAACACAGGTTAAAAACTGAAGCAATAAAAAGCTAAACAATATCTACATAAAACCTGGTCACTTCAGTCAACACACACACACACGTCTTTCATCAAAGACGAAACAGCCTGGAAAAAAATAACACCCACAAAAACATCAGTGGTGACAGAGCTGAAGTTTGAACAAAATTTTCAGAAAGTCATGATCTTCGAAACCCACGTAATCACTGAAATCACTACTCAGGATGAGGTAAAGCGGATCAGAATGTGTTCTGGTAACGGCAGTAAAAATGATACAACATTACAAGGCCGTAATCTGGCAGCTGAAGTTAGTGGAAGCTGGTTTGTGCTTGTTACTGTAACACCTTGCGAAGACAAGAATCCGAGAGATGCCATTCCCCGCTCAGTGGGTAAACGTGGCCTTTATCAGACACAACAGATGGCTCTTAGGCAAACAACACCCAAAGTGAACCCAAGAAAAAGAGCTGACTGGTGAACAGGGAAAAGAAACAGCAGCTCTTCCCACCCCAGGGCAAATAAACCCTGCAGCCTGCCTGCTCAGTTCCTGAGGACCCCAATCTCATAGCGCAAAACCTGCACAGGCGGCCACTCTGCTGCCCGACACCACGGTGAACGGAGGGAGAAGTGAGGAAATTAAATTTGATTATGCTTATCGCTTAAGAGCCATCTTCCCCCTAAACTTCATCCGGTGCACAGACAAGTTCATCAGTCAGCTGCCTTTCTTCTCCCTCTTCTTCCTCCTCCTCCTCCTCATTCACTACTTTCCATTTTCTTGCTGCTGTAAGGGCCTGTTGTCAAAAAAAGTTGCCCAATGGTCTCAATATTTCTGCAAGTCACGGCATATTTACTGAACCACTGATTATTCAGCTAATTTTATCACAATAACAATTTACTATGGATCCATTAGAATCTGTGTGTGGCCATCACACACAACTGGATGCGTTCCTCCATACTCATTCCATCATTACACATGAGCATTAATAAAGATCATTTGTGATCTAATTTTCTCTCCTGGGACCTTTCTGTGTGGTTTGCATGTCCATGCTGGTTTCCTCTGGGTACTCCGGTTTCTCCTTCACAGTCCAAAGACAAGCAGGTTAGGTTACGTGGAGAGTCTAAATTGCCCCTAGATATGAGTGTGGGAGTGAATGGCGTGTGTGCCCTGCATTGGACTGGCGAGGATGTATTCCTGCCTCTCACCCAATGCATGCTGGGAAAGGCTCCAGCAGCTCCCACGACCCTGGCCGGGAATAACCGGGTGCAGATGATGGGTGGATGGAATTCTATGTAAATGAAGCTGCATCCGGTGCAGTGCCCTCTTCAAAAGCAGTGTGTGGTGGAGAGCACTGTCAGGACATGGGGCTCATCAGCACAAGCAAAAGAAAAGGAACTTCCTGAATCCAGGAGGCAGTTTCTCAGGGGGAAGTTCCGCAAAGGCTGCGTGACGCCGCGTTCGATTTTGCGCTCAGTCGAACGGAGGGAATCGAATCATTCACCTCCCCCGACCTCTCTCGCCAAAGCGCACGTGTGCATGTGAGACGGTAAAAAGGTATGTGCGAGGGAACTCGCGAATAGGCGCTCGCACGGTGGTGCATGAGATCCTCCATACAAGCTCCCAACAATCGATCCTCTCGGGCAAAGAGCTTCCGGATAACTCTGTGCACTACAACAGGGTTTCTGAGTCACATAATTGCTCTTTCCTCAGCTGCTGCAGATCGGCATCTAAAAATATCGATGAAAAGATGAGATCTCACACAGAACTAGGCCCGACCCTTGTACAGTCCACTGTATATGACTAAGCAATTTTTGAAGACACATGCCAGATGCTCTTGTTTCCAGGAAAAAAGCTAGTGTCTGTGCTGGACATTCAAAGATAAGGTTTTATTAGATTACCCGCCTACAGATAGCTTAAAAGCTACTGAACATGCGAAGAAGGCTTAACGGACCTGGTCGGCCAGCACAGAACATACGGTAATTTGCTATTGAACAGTGTCTTGGACTGAATAATTGAATAGCTTACAAACACAATGGGCTCTCTTCCCCTCTTCATTTTGCCAGGATCATTCTTATGTAACAGTCCCCGCCTACATCTGTTTCCATGACTGCCACTCAAATTGAATCAGGCTAATTGCAGGTTACCATCCCATAATACACTTTGGCTCTCTGGAAACAGCTTTCTTTTATAAATGTAGCAGGGTCCATAAGACCACCGGCTGCCTCCCGCCCAAACAATCTCTCAGAACATCTTCCTTCCACACACCACACAGCACATCCACACGCACGCATGTGCACGCGCACGTACACGCACACGCACACACACACAAATCAATTCCTAATTCCAATTTCTGGAACCACTTCCCCAGTGATCAACCAGATTCTGGAACCACTTGCCCAGATTTCACCAGCACTTAAAGGGTAAAGGTTAAATCTTTACAGCAACATCTGGGTGTGATCAGGCATGACCATTATAAAGGCCATTGTGAGATACAGACAAATCACACAATACCCTTCATAATGAGGACAACAATATCACTGCCAGTGAGAGTCACTGCAAATGTAGATACAGGAATGATATACTGTTGCACTATATGGCATGCAGCCATAATACGAGCCATCAGTAATGCTTGTATTATATCATTATAATATATCATATGATATATTAATTCAGTACTATAAATGCATGTACTGTACGTCCAGAGAGTCCACATGAGTGACGTAGTACAAGCCAGATCTGACACTGAAAGGATTTCCCACTCTTTTTATATTCATATATGCCGTACTCTGCTCCATTATAGATGAAGAGCTGTGTTTTCTACTGCTTGGATGATTTATACTGGTGAGCAGTTGAGCTGGTTGACAATTGGTTCCAACAGGCCAATAGCTGACGATGCTGACTTTATTTAAGAAGGGACAAATCACTTTCAGGGGTTTTTGATATCGTTTCTGTGCAAGTATGCAAAGAATGTGTGAAGAATATTTAATACATTTATAGAAGTTTCTGATGATCTACCAGCTAGTGAAGGTGCAATCAGAGAGTTTGTCGTCTTAAGTAAGATAATTAACTTCAATCAAGCAGCTCATATACGAAAAAAAATCTGAAAGATCCTTCATTGCAACATATAAACAATGTGGGCCAATCAGAGAACTACACAAAAATATTTTTAAAACCCCCACAAAGTGAACACCATCACCCAGAAGCTTGTTGGGAACGCCAGTTGCACTTGTCTTTAGCCGGTCTTACAGAAAGCCGTGGGGACAAGAAGCAGGTGGTCTTACCTGGGGGACCCTGGAGCATGGCTTTCTTAACTGAAAGAGAAAGAGAAGAAAAACAGGTCAGTGATCCTGAATGTTTCAACTGCAGTGGGAGCGTGGCACCCTCTAAAAAGCTCCAGCATGGTAATGAATCATGCACTGTCTTAATTGGGCGGGCGTAAGCCGCAGCGGTGCGTACCCCCCCTGCGCTTCCCCCCCGTCCCATCAGAGCCACAGAGCCCAAACCTGCAGCTAGCTCCCACAGCCTGTAAATCATTCACCCTTAAACGGACAGAGTGAGCGCCGCGTCCGCCACCCGCGATCGGCGGGCCGTAAATGATTCACGAAGGCCTGCCTGACTCCCCCGAAAGCCCGGCTTTAAAACAATGAGGGGGGGGGGGGGGCACACTGCAGGGTAGCAGGAAAAGAACCCAGCAGTGTAGGTCCACAGGTACGGCACGTTTCAAGTTGCAAGTTGCCATGGATACAAGCATCAATTAATCTTTCCAATGAATCATGGGGAAGCGAACAGGAACTCTTCCAAGGGCTGGAATTAAAAGGTCCTGGCTGGAATTTTTGAAAAAGTAGCTGTTAACGCAAGAGTGCTCTTCATAATGTCACAGTAGCTGTGGCTATACCACCTGAAATCCAGCTTCTGTGGGGCATGTTAACACTTGGCACACAATAATAATATTACTTTACAGAATACAGAAAGCTTGATATCTCAAAAGCTTATTTTCTCTATGGAAAATCCTTCATCCTGAATTTCAGACACAATAACAGATTCAATACACCTTTGCACCAATGAACAGAATTCCAACAACAGCAAATAATAACAATAATGGACTGAATTAGCAGTCAGTGAAAAAGTTTTTGTTATTAAAAAACTAGTCCCTAATAGTATGTCTGAGTACTGAGTGTAGGCAGCACAGACTGCGGGAAAAGTCAATCACTTCACGCTTGGTTGACTGAAGTGGAAAACGCTGCCTCAGTTGGACGTTTGGATAAAGTCAGTGCCCTGCCTCTCAAACCACTGGGGGACTGCCTGTGCTCTGAGGACAGGGCATTTCTGAAGAAGGCCCTTTAAGGCAAAGCAATGCTTCACCATGGCGATCACGCAGTACAAGGAAGGACACTGAATTTTCCCTCTAACCGCACACTGGAGTGTACCCAAATCGTGCCAAGAAAATGCCCCCAGACAATGTTTGTGGAATGACCGGAAGCCTACAGTGCCTGAACGGTGTTACGTTTCCACTGCTTTGTGCACTTCCCGTATAAAGTGGCTTTATGGTCCTGCTTTTCCCCAGGGTGTGGAAAGAAGCATGGATAGAGAAAGCCCAACAGAAAGTGGGTGTGTGTGTGCATGTGCGTGTGTGCACGTGCATGTGTGTGTGTGTGTGTGTGTCTGTGTTCACAAAGTACCACCATTTCTACTCTCTAAAATGAGACTACAGTACCCATCTGATTCATTACTAAATTGAGACCTCATCAAATCACAAAATGAATGTGTTCTTTGATCTGGCTGAAAGCATTATTTCACAGCATTTGACATTACGATCAGCTGATTTCTGTAGCAGTATACACAAGAGCGCCAAATGCACACTGTGGAGAGTAAAAGAATTACACCAATCAGCAACTGTAAGGCCACAAATAAATGAAACGGGATTCTAGGTTTTAATACTGATCAATTATTCAGGGGCCAATCAGAGAAGACATAGTTCACACAGCCACTGGATCACATAAAAGCAAAGCGGATTTATGAGGAACTCAGAGCTTATGAAATATATAGTAATTATTATCATTTTCAGAGATGTGTGGTGCGGACCGCACGGTAGCCGACTCTCACCCCATATTCGAATAATCCTGCATGGCTGGTGGTTTGACCCCCCCCCCCCCCCCCCCTTAACCATGGCTCTCTTTGTGCCATGGTCCCCTCTCTGCTACCCTCCCCACTTTCCCTGTCTGAACAGGCTAAAAATACAAAAGTAGGGCAGACAGTCTGCTCTCCTATAAAAATACAAATAGAAATCGGCACTTACAAAATGCACAGAACACCATGCTAGAGAACACAGGCACAGCCTTGTTTCTCCTGTTCCCGGGGTGCAGCCGCCCAGTCAAACCCGGCACCCCAGCCCACAGCTCCAGCTGTTTCAACCCCACGTTTCAATTTTCGGCAGACAGGAGGCCAGCGGCTCCTAAATTACAGAACCCCATTTGCTGCTCATTCCACCAGGGCCTGGTGTTCCGGCAGAACTGGCCCTGTGGATCAATATGAGGGAGCGAAGCCATTAACGGACTGTCACCGGGGGAAACCGGTCCAGCTGGAAGCTCCTCGTTTGGTTCGACCACGTTCAGGGAAGGGGCCCGGGGTCTGTTCAACAGCAGACACCTGGTTCACATGCCCATTCACAAACTTTGCTCTAGGTCAGGGCAGTATAAAGGTTAGGAAACTGATCTTGTGACTGAGAGGTTGCAGGTTTGATTCCCACGTGGGGAACGGTACCCTTGAACAAGGTATTTGCTTCAGTAAAATCCAGCTGTACAAATGGAAACTACATAAAAGTTTTAGAGTTGTGTAAGCCCCTCTGGATACGAGCGCCAGCTAAATGTCAAACCAAATGTAAATGCGGCAAGAGGAAAATGTTCTAGGCCCTCTGTGGAAGAAGGAGCTACCAGCTGCCATCCACTCTGCTGAGTCACTTGCCATCTACAGACACAAAACCAAAAATGTTTTTTTTTTTCTTTCTAAAAGGCCACAGGAATGCAAACCCTGAGTTTGGGCAAAAGGGTGTCCCCTGCATGGTCAACAGGACCGTGAACTCTGTGAACCCCCCCTCCCCCCTCCCGGGGCCTCCGTTTGCGAGGCACAGCTGGGGGGGCAGATGAATCCCCAGGTGACCGGCGATGACACACAGGACAAGCTGTCCTCCACCCCGTGACGGAAAGGAGCCTTTTGCTTACGCAAGCCACCCTCACAACCGCTAAATATTCAACTGGCCTCGCTGTGTCTCTGAATCATGCCTGCCCGTCCCCTCCACAGCGCACCCTACAAAGCGCCTATTACAGAAAACAAAGGGCGTTTCCCAGAACACCCACCCGACATGTTATTTTCCACCCTCAATCGAGTCATAAATAAATGGGCTGGGATGGGGAGAGCAATGCTGAAGAAATAGATTTGGATTCCAGGAAAGCAGACAAGCAGAAAAGAAGTCTTGGGGAACAGGAGCGGTGACTTTGAGCATTGGCCAAATTCCCGCTCTGCAGCGCTCCGCGATGTGTGGAAATGCTGTGGGTGATTACACTTGAGTTGAGCTTGTCACCTTGTTTTTATCTTCTATATAATTTTTTTATTACTATGTTTATTGTTTCCTTTTATTCTTATTTTTTATTACTTTTATATTCATTTTTGGTATTTTAAGCTTGTTCAAGCACTTTGGTCAACTGTGGTTGTTGTAAATGTGCTATATAAATAAACTTTGACTTGACACGTTTGCTCCTCGAACCAGAAAATGAGTGAAAAATAAGTAGAGCAAGGTAAACCCTGTGAGGCTCCCATTCAGCTTCATTTCCAAACACGTGTGTGCGTAGGGGTGCAGTCGCTAACCGTCTTCTTTTGTTCACAATCCTTTCATTGAGCAGGTAGGCAGTGTAGTACAATTAATAGAGTGCACAGGGAGCTGTAATCAAGAGAACTCAGGCTCTATTTCCGAATTCCCGCACATTTGTGCAAGTGCTTATGTGTCTGAGTGTGTATGTCTGTGTGTAGGTGAGTGCTTGTGTGTGTATTCATGGGTGAGTGTTTAAGAGTGTGTGTGTGTGTGTGTGTACACTTAAATTGGACAGAGACACAATTTCTGTTGCTTTGGTTCTGTACTCCAGCACACTGGATTTTAAATTAAACAATGACCAACAGGTTAAAGTGCAATGTGTCAGCTTTAATTAGAGGGTATTTACATCCATATAGGTGATCTGTGTATGGATATGCATATATGTATACTTCCACTCTGTATAAGAGGAGCTTTTAACATTCACATTTCAATGTGTTTGGATATTTTTTAAACTGAAAACAAACAAAAAATGGGCCTCTCTCCACCAGGGCTATCGTTTTATCTGAAAACGAGATTCAGAAAAAGCCAGCTGTGTTACTGTGAATTTTGTAAAGGCAGGTAAACTGTTCTTCCATGAAAGTGGACAGGTATCCTTAAAAAAACAAAAGAAATAAAGCGGGAAAATGTTTTAATATTTAAAAATACACCCCAAATCCCAGCATGCTCTACTCTGAGTCCGTGGGGAGCTGAAAGCACTTGTTCCTGGGGACAGATCTGCCAATCATTTCACCACAGCCCCAGACCAACTGTCAAGGCAACACTCAGAACACTCAGAAAGGGCCTCTGGCGGACTTTCACCAGCTGCCCCAAGACCTCAGCGGTGTGATTCAGGCTTGGCATGATGAGAGGAATGGGTATAATGGGTGCAGAAGAACTGAGAGAGAAAGCAGGGGAGGGAGAAACGCAGTTTAGGAGGGGAGGAGAGAGACAGGGAAGCAAACAGATTGGCCTATTAAAAGAAGGGAATCCCAGTTTTTTAAAAAGGAAACGGTGACATCACCTTACGATGCCGAGAGAAAAGAACAGCGGGCTAACTCAATGTCGTACAGCTCTCACCTCGTCCAGACCGTCATGCTAGGATCGGGGGGGGGTAATGGGTGAGCCGCCAACCGCCATTTCTTATCTCGCCCTCGCCCCCAGAACAGATGTAGGCCAATCCCACGACTGTGTTTGCTTACCTGCGGAAAGGCGTGAGGCGTCCGGTTCACACGGAACACAGTGCGGCGGGCAGGACAGGGGGATTAAGAGGGTGCACGCGCTCCTCAAACGTTACCCGGTAACGCCTCTGAGAATAAATCTCATTCTTTCTCGTTTCTGGGGTTCTGATTCCAACTCTCAATTTCAACAGCTCAGTTCCTCTCTGTTTAAATTCCTGCCCACATTTGTGCCCGTGTGAAAGCGAACTGAAGCACCGGTGAACTAAGCTCCTCCCTGCCGGTTGGGGCTGGCACCAGACCCGCGGGCAGCGGTGGCAGCGATCTCCCCTGAGAGCCTATCAGGGCACAGTGATGACAGCTCTGGGGCGATTAGCTGATTAATTGAGCCGTTTAATCCTCCCCGGGGTTCAGCGTATGCGGCGGGCAGGTGGGGGGGGGGGGGGTTATAGGGGCGGGCGGCACTCCAGAATCAGAATCAGAGCACGGGCGAGACGTTGCGGCCGCGTGGGTGGGGGGAATCACCGGCGCTGCCACAATTAAACCCGCACTGCCCTCAATGGAAAATACAATCAAACGCTGTCACGCTGAAGAGGAGGAGCCCTCTGCCTTCAGATTAGCATTAAAAACACACGGCCACACCCCCGGCTACGTCCCGTAGCAACAGAGCAGAGCAACAGAAAGGCTTCATCGGCCCGTAAGCACTACACGCGCTCCCTCGCTCAGCACAGAGGATTTGAGACGATGCTGGTCACGGTACAGCGTCTCCAGTGCTGGCCTACAGATGTTAGCCTGACGCTAGCTTACCTTCAGAAAACAAACATGTCACTTTAAAAATCAAGCACCTCACAGATTTCAGCTTTGATTAGACTGCAATCTAGCCTGAGTCCTACTAGCCTGTACCACTGCTTCTTTGCACACACACACACACACTCTCAGGCACATGAAGTGCACACACGCATACACACACACACAAAGGCACATGACGCTCGCTCACTCACAAAGAAACGCACCCAGATAAGCAAACGTCACACACACAAACACATTTACATATTTTTAATAAGGGCTGCCAGTGGGGGGAGGGGTAAGGGCAGCCATAAACTCTATTCAATCAGTATCAACAGTTATAATCACAACTGTCTCATGTGAAGCACGGAAAGGTAACGCTACCACATGTACCAAAAGACACTGGCTGCCAATGGGAAGCCTAATTTTCTCTGACACGATTGTTAATCACGCGAAACAATCCAAAACTGGCTCAGGACGGTTGACGGTTTCTACACTTCCCGATCTCAAGCTCGCTAAAAGCCAGATCAAGAGCTGTGCCTCCCTGCCCACTGCAAACGTATCACACTAATCCGCTCCTGTCAAATCCCTGACGGGTCACTGGCCCCGCCCAACAACGAACAGCCATCTACCAATCAGCCTGTGTTCATAATCCCAATGTGAACCTCAGGTTATTGGACGCAGTGTCTGCCTGTCACTACCACGTTAACCCCCACAAAACGATAAACACAGCAGCACAGCTGTATGAAACAATGACTATGACCCTTTTTTGAGAGTCACAGATCATAAAGACCAAGGCTAAAATAGATTACAGGATTGCCACGGTCTGCCCCACCAGTACAGACTGCTGTCTGCTGTCCACCAGTGACTGCTGTCCGCAGGCCCGTCTGACTCAGCGACAGGCTGGATCGATTCCAAGGACAGTATTCAATAAAAGCCAGTTCTGCTGAGGCGAGATTCTCAAAATGATGACCATTTTGAGGCTGTACGCAGAGGAGTAATTACTCAGTATTAAGGCGATAATGACTCTATTATGGACCACAGAGGCAGGTTTCAGCTGCATGCTGGAGACCCAGAGGTGCATAGATTTTATCCCTGTACAGACAGCACTGGGACAGAACAACACTTGGTTGTCTTTTTTAAAACCATTTTTATGCCCTATTTGCTCTCCCCTTTTCTCCCAGCTCAATCGTATCCCTGCTGTCCCAATTCTGCCATGTCCTCCTTCGATTCAGCTCGCGGTGGCGTGGGTCCTTTCTATTCTACACTCCACAAGCTGAACTGCGTAGCGATCGCGTCAGAGCGCACTGCATGCACTGCTTATGGAGGCAGACTGCAATGTACCTTATCAAGCAGAGGGGGCTCTGTTCTCTTCCTCTGGTGCTCAGGTGACAATTAGGTTCGGATTTCAGGTGAAAAGGCGTATCAGTGCACCAACTGCTTTGACTAGCCATTCAGTCTTTCCCAACAAAACCAAAACATCTAAAGTCAAGCTCAAAGCAACATCCTGATGTGCATATCTGCCACAGGTTCCATCTCCACAAACAACATACATCTAGATACCGAATGGATTAAAAAACAAAAAGCTTCCTTGAACACATAAAATTCAAGACGACAGTTTTCCTTAAAGCTACTTACACTCATGAAGACTCATAATTTCCTACAGGTAGAGAACAAAATGTGGAAACTCAACAGTTGCAGCAGCATACTGGTTCTGGTGGTTCCATAATGGTGTGGGGCACATCTACCTGTCATGGTTCGGAAGCACTCTTACCCTTAGAAGGCAAGGTCACTTCTAATTTCTACTTTATGCTAATGAGAAATGATATTAAACCCATTTTAAAGCATTGCTCTCCTACAGAAACGAGATGTCCTTCACAATGAGGATGGTAACCTATGGGTTCATGACATAATCAACCTCGCCTTCCTCCTCAGCTCCAGAACACAGCCTGACTGAGAGCACCAGGAGTAGCCTCAACCACACCTGAAATATGACTCCACCGTGAATTTCAGAGCCTCCCTCCCTGCACTTGATTGGAGTAGGCTAATTCCGCAGTACTTCAGTTGAAAAAAGCTGAATTGTTGTTGCACACACATTAGTTAAGGTCAAAGCAAAACAGGTAACGTATGTACTATTCATGGCATGGATATTAAAAAATTTATGAAACTGAAGTCCAAAAATGTATTTCACATTTGTTATTATTACATATAAATTATATATACATCTCCCTGTGGTACGTGGCTTATTAAGGTCCAAACAAAAATTGTCAAGAGCTCAAAATTAAAAACAGAAAGCACTCTGGCAAGGCTGACTGGCTTATTCTTAGACGCAATTCATTCCGCTGTGCACTCAGAGATCGCCGCTATCCAATAAAATAATTGTTATTGGATTCAAAAGGCGATTTGAACGGGATTAACGGCGGTAGCCGAGCGCGCTTTGCGGACTGAAAAAAACAACACACGGAAATGGACAGATGGAGTAGACTGATAAGCGGGTGGAAAAAAGGAAACGAACAAAAAACTTTGGTGGCAATATGAGCTTACACATACAGTTCACAACAGCGTTGTTTTTTCCGCTCAGTAACCGCTGAAGGAGCACACCGGCAGCCGGCCATCGCACTGTTTTTTTTTGTCGTGTCTCATCAATGCCAAATGGAGGACTACGTGCTAGTGCGTCAAAATCTACAATCTACACAGTGAAGCCGCCAACTCCTTTTTCATAATCTCTGAGATTGAGGCCGCCTCCACAGTCATTTTGGGTTACTTTAATGAAGCACAGATTTTCCTACGCCCAGGCGCTGCGTAGCTCACATTTATTTGGGCTCCGTACTCCGCGCGTTTGCGACGATGCTTCTCACGTGCTCGGACCGTTCGGCTGGCCGGAGCTCGGGGGTGCCTGCCTCTCGCCCAGTGCACACTGGGATAGGCTCCAGCACCCCTCGCGACTCTGACCTGGATCAGCGGGTATAGATAATGGATGGATGGATGGATGTGATTGTTTGCTTCTCTGTGGTGGCACACACTGTAGCCAACTTGGAAGAAATGTGGCCCTAAAATGGTACTAATGCATGTACACAAAAAAAACTAATAATAAAACAACAGCCCTGGCCACACTCCAGGCTGATTTCATATTTCTGTATGACACCTGCCAGTCGTTCTCTCCTTGTCACGTGACCACGTCCGAGCTCAGAGGCCACTGACCTGCCCTAAAGGACAGAAAGAGAACCGACAGTAATAGACCCTGGAGGCTGGACTGGATCCAGTAACCCCGCTGCAGCTGTTATAATTAGCTCCAGAATCCATAATGACATCACAAGCCGGGGGCTCCAATCCAAACAGGCAGCACATTTCTCGGGCCTACACATGTCTACAACTACAACTGCACTTCTACACAATTACGCGTGTACGCGTACGTCCGATTTCACAACAAATCCAGTTCGCATCACGCTCGACGACCACAGCCTGGGTGCAAGAACCCGAACGCAGGTCAAACTTGTCCAAATTCGATCAGAACCTCTCCAGAAAGCAGGTCTGGGCTGGGCTCCGTCGGCTTCGGAATTGAGCACTAGCGTCCCAGCGTGCATCGCCTCCTGTTGTAGCCCATAATAAACATGTCTGCAGTCACGAGACGAGCTGTTAAAGAACTGGTTATCAGGTTGAATAGAAGGCTGAATGCAACAGCTAAAAGAAGCATTTGGTCTAAATGCACAGAATCGAACATCCAGCACATAAAGAAATCCTGTGTGAACAAACAACATAATCAGATACAAATAGAGACCCCTTTTGGAAACTGTTAGGGATACTAGTGCAAACAAGTCCAACAAGCAGAAACAGCAGTTTAAATTAAATCACAGCTTTCACTGGAACCCGAAATGCACCTCTGAGACACATAAACCAAGAGTAAGCTGTAAATTTGAGCAGGTTAACTGGCATTTAGCTCTTTATTGATGTAGCATTTGCACTCACTGGTGTGGAAGTGTTGTTGAGCAGGCCTGGTACTGCAGCTCACATAACACTGGTGGAAGCACTTATGTTCAGTGCAAGTCACTCTAGATAAGAGCATGTACTAAATGAATGTAATGCAATGTAAAGTAGTGTCTGGTCATTATCAGAGATCATGTAGGTGCCTGACTCCACAGAGGAGTTTGAAAAGGGCTCATTGTTATGATCATAATTGTTATTTTATTTGTTTTATTATTTTAATTTATTTTAAATAATGTTTTGCCACCACCCTATCCCCCAACATATAATCACAACCTAGCATAACATTATGCTTGGGCATATTTTCCTTTGACTTTCTTGCTATCCTTTTTCAGAAATCCTAAAATAGGTGAGAATAGCCCATAAGGAAATGAGAAGCAATGATATTTTCATCCAGAAAACCTTTCCCGCATCCGTGGGACGGGTCGATGATTATTCAGAAGGGTCCGGCTCAGTCATGGAAACTCGGTTTCCAGGAGCAGCTAAGTGCAGCAGGAAGCGTGACTTAGCCACAGCTCTGGCGAGCCGCTGCGTCGAGTTCGTGGGCTGTTCGTCGTGCACGGAAACAGTTGTTAGGCGCCCAGACGGCACGTCCTCACAGAAGCGCGGTCGCGAAGTAAGACTAATACGCGGGTAAATACTGCCGCGGCCCGTAAACTAGCTGGCCATAATGACGGAAACCGATGCCTATCTAATCTGAGTTAAACCCACAGGGACACGGCCGAGAGAGACAAAATTCCTGTTTGGTCAAGGACAGTTGCGAAGGAACACTATCGCCCGTTCTGCTCTTTAATCTCCAGTGAAGTGTGCTCATTTGGTAATGTTTAATTTCTAGAATGATTGCCGAGGCTGGAAAAAAGATATTGCTTTTTCAATATTAATAAACAAATCCTGGTGTTTAGCTCAGTGGCCCTTAGCAACCGTCTACACAGGACAGCGGTCTCCACAGGACGCAGGCAGAGGCCACGTCAGGTGAGAGGCAGGCCTCAGACTGAGCAGAAAGCTTTGGCCAGGTGCTGAGGCGTCCGGCTCAAAGACAGCGACAGACTTCACCTGCCACGGGATCCACCCTCAACACCCTGTGAGGATTTTTAGAAGGCATGTATTCATACATATGTATACATTTACTTCCAATTCATGCCTTGCACAACATGTTAAAAAAAACCAATATTTAAGAATAGAGTGTTGCAATTAGTAAAGATTAGACACAATAGTCCTCGTGTTTCATTTGTGTTTGAGAGGCTGACCACACAGAGAGAGTGAGAGAGAGAGAGAGAGCACTGAGGACAGGGTATTATCCCTGGCACTCAAAGTCCCAGCTTTTTCACTCTCACTGCTCACCCCCCCTCCTACCAACCCCACCATCTGTCTGCTGTCACTCAGCTGCTGTGCCCCGCCCCTCCACCCACCCAATCACCCTTCCAGTGAACAATTACCTGCCCCCATTCAGCAAAAGCATGCAAACTCCACCAGTATCCACATTTGCTTGGGATAAAACCACTTTATGCCTTAATTATACTCAATCAAGTGGAGCCTAATTATAATCACTTGTCGTACGGTCGCTAGAGACTGAGGCAAAGCTCTCCACCCTGTTAAACCTTAGGCAAAAATGAGCATCAAATCAAAACTTTTACCCGTATTGCACAACCCACTCTAACATTGCTTATTTTGATTAGATGACATAGGAGATTTATATATCTTGGATATTTAAAAATTGATGAAGTGAAGTGTCAGAAACGGTGAGGTATCTTCGCCTATGAAGCTTGGATGGTTCACACACCAGGCCTACTTGCGCCGCAGAACGAGTAACTTAGCAGGAGAATCATTCAATGGGTTTTCACGGAGAGCGCTGACTCGCTCTCCTCAGACTGTGTTTAAGTGGTCACGTCAGGCCCCAGGTGCACAGTTAAGATGAATGACTGCTGTAATCTAAGGGCCAAGAGCCTAGTGCTGACATACGGCCAGCACTGATTTCAGCACCCTGGAGAGCGCCCCGCGATGCACGAGAACTGTAAAAGAAGAGACACCGCAGCTGTTCAGAGTCTGTAGTTTGCCACTGAGGCAGCCAAACTCATTTTCAGACTTAATTACGAGGTAATCAGTGGCTGGGTAAAGAAACAAAAAAAAATTGTGCAGAACTAATATTTAGCCTCGAGCTCAAGAAAACTTTGGAATCATCTGCGATCTGTATGTCTGAATTCTTAACAGGGGCTCAAGCAGGTAAATTAGAATAAAACGGATTAATTTACAGTAAGTGCAGTAGATTTAAAGTAAAAGGTCTATCCTCACCTACCCACTTAATTGTTGCACATTTAATATTGATGATCGACCAGACATACAATGACAGCATACTGTTGAGAATCGTTTGTTTTTTATGTTATTTAAAGGAAGGGGGCATATACATGCTAATATCTTCTGTAACGAAACCGTTTATTTAATTAGCTGCTTGTTTATTTAACAGTGGACAGTGCCAACTCAATTTATTAGGACACAATTAAAACACGCACGACAAGTCAAATGACGCATTGCTCTCAAATTAGCCACAGGTCAATGCTTTTTACATCCCTCAAACAAGACTTGATATAATTTAGCAAACAAAATTGCAATAAATGAAGAAAAAACAAAACAGGCAAGATTAAAAGGGGAGACATTTAAAAAATAAAACTAAAATAAACCCTCGGTGGAAATCAATTATGACTACAGCTCTGTGTTGGTTGCAGCCAGAGCGTCGACTTGAATCAGTTATTTGTTATTCAATGTTTTTAAATTATGTTTTATTCTGTTAATTCTGAGTCTCAGAAATGGTAAAAAGTAAAAAAGTGAAAGCTTCAAGTTTTTTTTTTCTAGTTTTTCATATGCAATGTGTGTTTTCCTCCAGAAATGAACAATACTTTCCACCAAAATTTAAATTTTCCAGATTAAATGACTACACCTAGAAAAGGCATTAGACCTTGTGGAGGACATTTTATGGCACACTACGAAGACACTAATTGTAAAGTACACCTTTACACCAATCACCATTCCTAATAATCAAATACCATTTCTACATTATTACGGTCTTACAGGCTGTTAAACTAGGTTGCAAACTTTTCAAAGAATAAAAGTATAAATACTGCACACAATGAAATATGCAAGACTTTTCGGTCTACACAATCAAAAGAAGTAATGAGAACTCCTGGCTTGAGCATAGGTTCAGAGGAAGCTGAACTCTAAAGGATACAAAAACTTTTCCAAAAGACATTTCTGTGGGTATATTTGTCCCATCGGTGTTCCTCAGAGCAAGGGAAACTGAATTATTCTCCCTGAAATCACCGTAACAGAGGTTTTGCAGTACCTTGGCTTCTCATGTCAAAGGACACTGCTCATTAACATGGGTAATTTAATATACCAGAACAAATGAGGTATGCTGAGGATCTGACATTAACATCCAGCATCATATGAATAATGAATTGCTGAAATAAGGGATATTACCACGGTGACCCCTTTCTTGACAGCGCCACTGAGCTACTTTGATTGTGACTATGGTTTCCCTGGTAAACAAATGGTTAACAGACAGCACTGGGAATGGTGATCCCCTGACTGCTAGCCAGCCTCAGGTCACAGGTGACAAGGAAAGCAAAGTCTACATGAGCCGGTCACATGACCCTCACTTGAGAGACGCTTGAAACCAAGGCGATGTTGAGTCAGCGTGTCAGAGAGCACTGGGACCGTGAGGACAGGGGATTGTAACTTCCTGTCGTGGGGGGGTGGGGTTGTCATGCGTTTGCAAATCGCCACTGAAGCGGGTGGGGTGGGGGAGGGGCCAGGGGCTAGATATGCGTGCAGGGAGCAACAGATGGCGAGGATTACACACGAACAATCCCACAATCTCTGTGTTTCTCCCGTCTTTCTCTTTATCCCTCGCTCTCACATTCAATCTCTCTCTCTCTCTCAATTTATCCCTCTCTCCTGTTTCTCTCCCGCTCTCTTTAGCTCTCTCTCTGAGTGCAGAGGTATCTGACCGTAAATGGTTAGATGTCAGGGACCTGACGCAGGATCGGAAAGCACAGGTGAGTGAAGGCACAAAGAAAATGAACTGTGTCCGGACCCAGACCTCCATTCAGGGCCTCCAACCCCACGCACGGCTGTGACAGAAACGAGACCCCTATTCCACAGTCCCAGCCTCAGTTATGCCAGCTTACTTCACCCTAATCAGACTAATCAGAGTGGTGGTAAGCAAACAAGCAGAAATGTGAGTTTGTGCGTGTGTCTGTGTGTTCGTGTGTCTCTGTGTGCGTGTCCGTGCGCGTGTGTGCGTGTGTGTGTCCGTGTGTACGCGCATGATGAGTGCGTGTGTGTATGTGTCTGCGCACTACTTTTTCCTGGAACAGCTGTGGTCAGATGAATGTCCACCTGCACATCTCAAAAAAAGGCTATATAGCCCAGAGTCGTCATAGTAACAAGAGGGCTAGGCCATGCATATGATTATACAGTACAATCAAGATGACCAAACTGGGAAAAGAACCGATAATATGCATCAGCCATGCTAAAGTTTTAGATTGCTTGCCTTTTTTCCCCCAAAATTCACGTTTTTTTTGCTCCCAGCTTCACTGCTGCAAAGGACAGTTAAAACCTTCTATCACTGAAGTTGTAGACTGATTTTGGAGAGAGAAAAATTTGAGTCACAGCAAATCACATTGATATTTTGAAGAGCTGAATCCAATGCCACAAGTTCATTCTGAAAACCCATCACTTCTGTCCATTTGAAGGGTTGGACAACCTCACCATAAAGTATACTATGCATAACTCTGGATATATTTTAAGAAAAAATTATTTTTAAAAGAATATTTATATTTAAGGCCATTTTAGTTACTTTCCTTCTGCATTAAAATAATGTTGGAAAACATTTGCACAGCACTGTGAAAACAATCCTTCCTTCTCTGTTGTTGTCCCGGCACTCTGGAGCAGGACCAATCAGGCAGCCTTTCATTTATTCCAACAGCCCTTGTTGACACCTCCTCATGAAGACCACTTGGCATTTTCTTTGTGTGGTTCCTGGATCCAGGAAATGGCGGCGGCGGCGGCGGCACACGCAAGCTCAACCCGCGCCACGGCCTGCAGCACACGCGTGTGTGTGTGTGTGTGTGTGTGTGTGTGTGTGTGGGGCCAGTCGTTTGCCTCACGCTTAAGGCCATCCCCATGGAAACCCAAGTCCCATTCCCATAAACAATGGCATGCATTAGAGAAGGAGAAGAGTGCCACATCCAACCATATACCACTTTGCGGGTCATGTTATTAATGATTATTTATTATACTATTTATGGCAGGCACTCCTTTTCGATTCCTAAATTTTCCTATTTTCCATTTACAAAGCTGGTTATGTACAGAAGCACTTCAGATGAACTGCCATGATCCAGGATTCTACTGAAGTTTACCGACAATGGAACTGAATGGGCAACCTCTAGGTCAGATGGCCAGTCGCTAAGCCACTATGACACGCTACACACTACCGCCCATAAAACATAGGCCTACAGGCCACTGTTGAACGTGTTCCCTGCCACATGGCGTTGGCCAATCAGACCACTGGAAAACCTGTTATGAGATGAGCACCCCCATCGTCCTGCTCAAAAGGCAACCTGATGCCTCCCAAACCAGCATCAGGATTTCTGGGGGCTTGTTTGATTCAATCACGTTATGACATTAAGTTCATTCCACAGACCCTTTTGGTCAACTTTTGGTCACCCCACCAACTCTTACATCACATTTGGATCCAAAGGCAGCTTGCAGAATTATTAAAGGAGGAATCAGAGGAGGTCTACAAAATGGTGTGCAGAGTTATCTCAGGGAGGTTTGCTCACACAGTGACAACCATTTTGTAAATGGTGGATTCATGTTTTCCACATTACCACCTGAACGTACCAGAAAGCTTCATTAAGAACATGAGTCATCAGACTGAACTGGGACTGACTGGGATCGCAAGCATATCAACAGTTAAGACAACATAGGGAAGCCACAATCACTGGTCACAGTGATTTCTTTTGAATCCAAATTTTCTCATTAGAATTTCAGGAAATGGAATTATGTTCATAAAGCTGCCCAAATCACATCCTTCCCAGGAAGTGCAGACATGTGCACAGGTGACTCACGTGCCCCATTGTCCCATAATGAGATCCACGCTAAACCGTACCTTGCCAGTACCACCCAGTCGGCTTGGCTCGGCAGCTACAGGGAATCCCCCCCCCCCCCCCCCCCCCGTCCCCCCTGCCCCCCCTCCACTCACGGCTCCTCCCACGCCAAACTGCCGGTTCAGTAGGCCTTTGGGCCGCAGTCCAAAGAAGAGAAGATTCGGGCCAAGAATCCGAGGAAAGATGCCAAGGCTGGTATGAGGTTGCCAGATCAGCTGACCTCAAACACGGGACCAAAGCAAAATTAGAAGGACAAATATACGGCAGCCACAAACAAAAGGAAGAGTGAGATGTATTTACAATTGTGAATCTGCTTTTTGTTTTTTCGTATTTGTTTCTTTTTTGGGGGGGAAACTATTCCACAAGAAAAAAATTGAAACGACATTATTTTTTATTCTTATTTGTACCGGACATTCATCCAAGCACAAAAGGAAACACTGAAAAAATCATTTCCTGTTTTGAGGAACGCTCCTGGGCGGTAGTAAATTGACTCTCCTCGTTCCTCTTGTTTTTGGACAGTGATGCAATAAATATGCACTCTCACCACAACAGCACAGAGCCCAAAGCAAAAACAGGTGTCAGCATGTAACACTAAACTGTAGCCACGCAATCCGCATAAGGCTGTAACAACGCTGCACCTCTGACTGGTTCATTCCCTGTGAGTGCCTCTGTCTCACTCTGTCACACTCCCTCTGTCATTATCTCACTCTGACATGTTTTTATCTGTCTCATTCTCCATCTATTTCTGTCCATCTCTTTTGATCTCTGTCTCACACAGACTCTCACTATATCAGGCATTTTTGCATCTGTTCAGATCCCTGTTTGTCTCACTGGCACCGGTGTCCATTTTTTCCCTTGTTTTTGTACAAGAACTACCATCTTCTCACCTCTACCAATGAAAGCAAGAAGCATGTTCACTGCCCCGCCCCCTCAGTCCTGAATAATGTCTCTTTCTTTCATCTCTCAAAAATCTCATTTAAATGAATACTGAATTTTTAATGCCTGCTTTTCATACCAGGCCTTATCAGAATAACTTTCTGTTAACATCAAATCAACCGACTATGTTAATGCTGCAAACCAAATGTAGGCTGCCAACATTTCAAAACAATTAAATCATCAATATACAGAAATACATCTAAAATTATTGTTTCCATAACATCAATATATATAAATATATAACAATTTAGTTAATGTCCAAAATGCTTTACCTTCTATATGAATAGGATACAAAATAAACAGGTGAAAGAATCATTATACAATAAAAACACAATTTAGCAACAAGATAATTAGACAGAAATGGTCCCCATTAGTAGAACTGAGACAATTTCAAGAGAACCATTTAATTACGACTGTAAAAAATGTCAAAACAGAACAGCAAGGCTATGTGGCAGAAATGACACTGATGCCACTGCAGCTGTGAGATGTTTCATTGTCAGCATTTTCTAACTGCATGCCGGTCCATTAGCGGACGGAAAACTCGCCAACAGGAAATTCCCCTCCTCACCCACGGACCGGAGCTGGACCACAGCCAGACCCCGAGAGCACTTTACCATCAATATTAATACATGAATATTCTCCTCCGTCCCCCCGCCTCCCCCGTCCGTTCGCTCACAGAACACGACCAAACAAAGACATCAAAGAACAAGACCGACAGAGTCCTCGACCAGCCGGCGTTTGCGCTTCAAAGCTTCTCGTGCAGGCGTCTGGCCCTCAGTGTGACGAGCTTCGCTGTGACTGTACTGCCGTTTGCTGGTCCTCTGGTCTGGGATGTTCTTCGGATTCAAACCTGCCTCCCTCTGGCTACACGCCCAGTTCCCCAAAGACACTGCCACAAGCAAGGCTGTACTTGGACAAGCACGATGGGACGCAGCCGTGCAACTGTCCATCCGCTTAACAAGTGGGCTCAAAGCACTTATAATATATATATATATATATATATATATATATATATATATTGCAACCCAACATGGGGCTGAACATTTCCCACTCCCACCCCAATTCTTCGGCAAACACAGCCACGTTCATGCTGTGAACCCCACTGTCGATTACAGAAAGTGTAGACATCTACGGTTCTCCTCTGAAACCCGTGGTTTCACCAGCTGATTAGGTCCAGCTGATTCTTTTCACACCACAAGCTAAAACTAAGCTCACACAGAGCAGAACCGGGGGAAGACCTTTCACATGCGACTTTTGAATGCAGTTGATGGGTAGCCAATCGACCAGTGGGGGTCACTAGATAGCGAGGAACTCTGAACCCTCCCATTATCGGGGAACCGCCCTACAAAACTAATGACCACAGTCGGCACTGGTATGGCCCAGATTTGATCCAAGGGCGTGAGGCTCATCCATGCACCGCAGCAAGATGCTTTAAACTGTAATGAGCCATCCAGCAGCCCCACAAACAGGTCAAAATGCAGTGATGTTGCTAGCATTGCTAGATGCGTATTGCCATTTGTAATCATTCGTATTGTTACTATATAGAATTACTTCTGTCTGTTACATTATGTGTCTGTTGGTGTGTTTGATGCCTTTAGCTCCTAGAGGATTACAGGGGAACAACAATTAAATTTTCTGAATTTAATTTTAGATATTGCACAGTGACCCTGGTCCACGCTATAACCCTCCAAGTAACTGCTATAATCGCTTTGCCTTATCTCATATGCAGCCACCTTCTCTACCTCATTGGTATCACATATTTCTGAAGCTTGTATCAAGTTTTTTTTTTCACTTCCAGAAACTCGGCCAGAGGCGTCACTGGGGGGTGTGGACCGCACCAGGTGACACCATCAGAGGGGTGTGACACCTAAATGGCTGTTTTGTGTAGCAACGGGTTGAAACAGCAGATGCAATTTACTGCCGGTTGATTTAATTAGCGGTATTAATGTGACGAGAAGCGCTTTGTCGTTTGAACGCATAACCCCGGTCGACAACTTCCAACAGCACCCGCAACAGCAATCCTACTCACGCAGTTGCAGCTCCGCAACTATTCATCTGAGCAAAAAATGGAATGTACTTGCAATTCTTGTGTTAGATTATCCACTCATTACAATTTATCAGATGTATGAATACAGTTGGTGATCAGTGCCATATATGGCCATTTCATCATCAGGTCAGAACAGACAGCAATGGCAGTTTTCAAAACTGACCAAACAGAATAAGCAATTTGTAATTATTCAACTAAAAACAATGGATATCCTGTGAATAAGATGCTGGTAGGAGATTTCCAGGTTGTTGTAATTATTACAAAACATTTTTTTACAGAAGCCTGCATACAGGCTGATATTCCTAGTATCTGTGATCTTTGTGGAAGGTCTAAAACATCTCTCTGATAGATCATATAGTACGATGAGACCTCTCTGCACTGGCGGACAGACAGCCAAGGGCGGGAGGGAGGTACAGCAGGCAACCTTTTCAAGCCCTTTTGAGCCTTTCCTCCGGTAGAGCTGGTAGAGCTCATCCTCCCAGGCGTACAGTTTGTGAATAGTGCAGGATACAGATGAAAAGTAGACAGCGCATTGTAGGACAGAATTAGCAAATTGCCACCCCCCACCCCCCCTCCAAACAAAAGGATTTAGTCAAAGTAAATGTTTTGTTAGCCTACCTGTTTAAAAAATGTAAAAGCTTTAAAACATTTTTCTGTGTGCGCTTGTTGTTTCCCGGAGGCCTTGTTTATATTTCGCGCACCATTTCCTAAAGTCTAATTACGTCATTGTTCCAGGAAGAGGCGTACCGGAAAATGACAATGGAGGGGGGAAATAATGAGTTGTGTTCGGCAGCAAAAAAAAAAAAGAAAGTTTTTCCAGTGAGGGAGCAGTCACAAATATCCTGATCTTCGGCCACGGGGAAAGCACCAAGATAACTCGGTGAATCTATGCAGGGAATCATTTTTAAAAACACAAAAAGCCGGCCCAGCTTCCTTCCTAACTTGGCACAGAAACAAAAAAGGGCTTCACTGTACATAACACTGAGGGGAGAGGGGGGGGAATGGTGTCCCCTTAAGCCACTCTCCATTCCCCTGAAAAAATGGGATGAGAATCTACTCCCCGCAAAACTGAAGTGAGTCAGAACTGCCTGGTAATGTGTACTGTGACATTTGCCACTGGCACCAAACCAAAATGGTGAAATTAGGAAAGCTTTGGGGGGATGGAATGGGGGTGGGTGGGAGGGGTGGGCAAAATTTGATAAGCCGAACAAACACACTGGCTGAACAGAAAGAGATACGCCTCTTGCTCCTCCTCCCCAACAGTCAACAAGCCAGAAGTCACAAAGAAAGGGCCGTCCGTGTCCTGTCTGCCTCCCCCAGCACAGTGCCTGGAATGCATTACATTACCATCCTGGCTGATCCGTCTCTGGGCCACTCTCAAAGATTGCTTAGCAAGTGCTAGAAGGCGAGATGCCCTGACTTAAAGGAAAAAACTTTGAAAATGACTATGGGGCGCAAATTAAAAATACCAAAAACTCTTACATGGAATTGTTAAAACAAAAAAAAATAGAAGCACTAGGTCTGCCATTCACCCAGAATTTCAACAGTGAGATTCCCAATACAAAAACTAGAAATAAACATGCAAACATAATGATCCCAAATACCACTCACAGAGATTTGTGAAAACTTCACACCACCAGTAATGCTAGGAAAGGGTGGGGGGGAGAGAATAGCTCCTTTCATGTCTAAAAATGCTATTTACACCTGACACAGAATTCCCAGGTTATTCGATCTCATGCACAACCCATCCCCATTTCCTTCTTAATAGACCTTTTTGATTTGGCAAAGACTGGAAACGGGCACTTTGAATCTAAACCTAAACCCAACGGGAGTTCACGAAGAAAGCAGAAAGACTAGCTTTGTGTATCCTGTACAGAAAACACAATGAGGTTGCTAGCAGAATCATTTAAAATGCCCTGCTACCTGTTATGCTAATCACTATGCTTATGCAAATTATGAAACCTCTCGGGTGTGCAAGATATCTGGAAGAAATTTATACGAAATAAGCTATGTTACAATGTCAGATTATTTTAGGATCACAAGACAATGTACAACGTTGTATGTTGGGCAACATGAAAAAATGTTTAAAGGGTCATTTAGTGCAATGGTTATTTAGTGCAATGACCTTTTTTTTTTTAATTGGGGAAAAAATAAGTTTCTCGTGCACTAATAAAGCAAAAGGAGGTGAATTATGCGTCATAATAATAATTTTTTATCTCACCTTCCTTAAAATGTGTATTTAAAACACCAGGCAAGTGTCAAACAGCTTAAACTAAGTGGAAAGAATTATCACGTGCCAACTGAAAATACGTAAGTCAGTTGATGTTTTACACTAAAATCTGGTAACGTAAAATAAACATAAGTTTATCAACTTCTAAGTATGACCAAAAAAGAAAAATCATGAACGAAACAAGCTTTCAAATCAGTGCTCGCATATGTCCCCATGGGTGGACGGACAAATCAAACGTAGCCTACTGTTAAGCGCCTTACACAGAGATGGGTCAATGTTGTGCAGTCGTATAGTGCATTATCATATCAGGACATTCATACAGAAACAGTTGATGTTGCATATTGTACTTCTCAAATAAAGGGCATTTCGTGGCGTTTATTTCACTAACTTCGTTCTGCGCGTATCTGTCGGCAGAGGTAGGCTATACAAACACAGAAGAGGTTATTGACGGGCTATTTATTTTGGTTTATTTCCCAATACAAAATCAAACCTATACTCCCGGCAGAATTCAAGAACCGTTTAACTAGCTACTTAAAACGTAAAACTTAACGCAAGAACGGCTGCTGCCGCTGCATTCACAATAAATTGTATAATGAGTTGGTCGGACGTGCCCATGTTTCCTCCCAATGGATCGATGTATCCATTCCGGATAACTATATGATGTAGTCACATACACAGTGATGTACTGTACCGGCTCTAAGATCCAACGACGTATTCTGCTGCGTATCATTGTGATTCTGTCCCTTCCAGTCGACAAGTTGTTTCAGAAGAAAATAAATCACGGGCGAAAAAGTTATTACGTAGAGCCCCGCTGTCAACCCGGCTACTTGCACCATGCAAGGCAGGACTAGATCGCTGCAGAAAAGGAAGTTACCAGAGTTTGTTTGCGATGGACCCGAGCCACACAGTACTTTTACAGAATGAGAAACTCACCTCTCACACAAAGTAGAGACATTTCGAAGCTTTTTTCCTCGAAAATCCTGTTGCACTTCTGAGAGCTAAATTAGGACAAAGCGGTTAAGACGACATACATTCCATCCACAGTTAACATGGCAAAAAAGTGGGTCCCCGTCACTTCTGCGCGAGTTTTAGTTGTCACTTAAAGACTCGGGGTGGAGGAGAATGAACGAAAGAACAGTTGAAGACTTAAGGGCATTAGCTCTCCGCCTCGCAACGCCATCATGAAAAATACAGACTCACCTAAGGCATTATCAATCCAAAAGGGCGGTGATGAGATAGGCGTGATTGACACCGTTATGCGTCTATAAAGAGAACACAGTCCCTCATAAAGGGTGGGACTTAGTAATGTGTTAGCAAATGGGGGATATGGGGGCGTAATCAAAAACGAAACAGGTTGAAGGAACAGGTGGTGACGCATGGAGAGTTGCTGTCAGGTTGCGACCGCTGCAGCCTAAGCCATTGACACAGATATGAGGTAAATTTGGAAATTGTATAAGAAGGGCGTCCTCACAAGATAAACCCAGTTGTACCATTAATGTCAATGTCTGTTTTCCATAATTTTTGCCATATAGCATACTTATAATAGCTATATATAACTACTACAGTAATTCTGGAGGTAATCGGAGTGGGTAATTTTTGCATAAATCTTAATTTGCAAACTACGTTTATTAAACGATCATTTTGCATCAGAAAAAATAGTAGGCTATAGGCTACAGTAGCATAGGCAATTAGGCATATTGTAATCTTATATAGGACAACCGATAGGTTACTGTAAAATTGAAAATGTTAAAATACTGTAAAACTCACGCAGTCTAAACTAGTAGACTACTGCAGTGAAGGTTACACGCTTATCTTTTGTTACTGACACTTATGCTATACTTTTGGAAGTAAAGAATGTCGTTTTAGTTTGTATTCGTCCTTTTCAAAGTGAATTTGGTTTGTTCACAGGGTATGTAGACCCACTCCTGTTTTTATTATTTATTTTCTATTCGTTCTTATTTTATTTTCTTTCCTTTTTGTTTGTTTGCTTACTTGTTTTGTTTGACATTGGGAGAGTTGTATAAGTCGGATGTAGGCTATTTATGAATACCACCACTACACTCCCAACGGTTTGGTTTCGGCTCCTCCGCCGCCAGCACGTATACCAACGATGCATAGATACTGAAACTCCAAGCTGTGTTTGTCAAGGTCTATTCGAGTCAAGACAAATTGCCCTTGTTTAATGTGCCACACAATGCTCAAAAGCAATAGGTGTATGTTATGCCAAGGAAAGTAGCCTACCTCGAGAGGCTGGAAGCCGTTTGGTTTATTTGATTACAGGGAACACTGCGGCGCGGGCGCAAATACAATTAAATTAAACGGCACACTGGAGTAAGATGTCTTCTGTTTGATATATTCTGCACACTGGGTCGTATAACCTTTCAAAATGTTCGGCAGAAATGAACGACTTGTCAAATAGGCTAAAAAGTCACTTTGGCACTTTCCACAAAATGCATGCCCATTGGCCAACTGAAAGATTTGCGGTTGGCCTCACAGATATCGTGCTTGCAGGAAACTGTCATAAAAAAACGTCAGAAAGTTGTGGCCTAGATCTGAATCCAACATTGCACACAGTAACGTCCAGTGTTAATTGAGCACTAACTGTTAATTGAACTCGTAACAGATAACATTTGGTCCTTTTCTAGAATGTGGGACCAAATGTTATATGTTAAGAGTTGAATGAACACGATTAGAGTTGAATTATCACTGGACATTTTACTGTGCATGATCTTCTAGAAAGTAACCCGAATGGGCATACTTGCACCGAAGGCTTATTCGGATAGACAGAGAAGCAACGCGAATAACTCAATATGAACCTATGGCCGTAAGCTAACTAAATGCATATCAATCAGAAAATAAAACTATGTGGCTTTTCCTGAGCGTCATGAACTTCTCCAGAATATTAATGTGATTAATGACATATTTTATTATTATTATTATTATTATTATTATTATTATTATTATTATTATGCATTTTGTATTTTATGCTTTCAACTGTCATGAAAGCAGTACACAATAAAATGTCTTGTGTTAATTCAACTCTAATTGAGTACCGGCATCTTTCATGTTCCATTAAACATTCATGTAGAGACCATGTTATGCTTGTTGTGAATATATAATAACTTATGGGTTATATTATATAACTTATGGGTGACAAACTGCACCCTTTTGGATATCAGTCCAAACCGACTGCTCTAGCCATATGTTGTGCACTCCTAAACTCTGACAGTTAGGATGTTTGTGATTGGTGATGAACGTTCTTGATAATTATTTCTGTATGATCATTCTTAATTTTGGCTAATTGCTTAATAGATCTTAGATGTCAGCCTATAGGCCCTATTCATTTTTGAATTCATACTTTAATGATTAAATCTATTCTGATCTTTCTGAGTAACTGCGCAATGAACATGTCAACAATACTTATTTAAATCAAGGCCTGTCAAAGCTAATCTTAAATATATTAATGGGTAAATCCATCACATGGATGGATTTCTCGGTTTCAATGATAACCAATCAGCTTATAATATGGTATCATCATGTTCATTAGATCACCAGTAATTTACCGGCCCACGAGAATTACACAGCTTTATAAATCTTCGGATTACACGAAAGTGTTTATCACAAACTGCTGAGTAGCATTTTTAATGAAAAACAAACCGTTCGGAAGCGAAAGGGAACGTAGTGCCTCAGAATTTATGAGGCGAGGACCTCGAGTGGTCGTTTAGAGTATTGCGGCGCTGTTGTGGACGAGCTGAGGGTTTTTAGGATGTCCGGTCCACCTGTCATAATTCACCTGTTGCATATTTTCCCTTTTCATTGGGCGTGTGAACAACAACGTGGGCTGCTCCATCCACCGCTATTAAAAGTATCACCGCTGCAAATTAAGGAATGAAAATCTGAAAAGAAACTGAAATTATACAATTTGATACCATCACTACAATAAATAGTACCAGTGCTTTCAAATATCAGATTTCTGCTTTATCGCAATATGGTTATTTCATAGGCCCAACCAAAGGTATAAATACGCCTTTACTCATTATTGCTTTGGTTAAGTTCGGTACTTTGGTTTGGTTTGTGTTACACTATGACAGAGATATTCAAATCTAGCTCAAGAGGCAGCTTTTCTTAATTGATTGGTCAATGTCTCTGATTGGCCAGAGATTCCACCCACCTGCTGTCCCAGGTTGAAATTATTCCCTGATTAGTGGGTAAGAATGAAAACCCACAGTACTACTGCTCTGAGAGGGCAGACTCCAGTATCCCTGCCCTGTAGGATTGTTGGCTCCTTGGTTTCAGTCTCCCATTTTGAAGCTTAGTATCCAGGGTGTGGCATTTTCATGGCAACTGGTTAGCATTGATGTATTTGCATTCAGCTGAACACCTTGGATTCAAATCAAATCAGAGACTATTAAACCACATTCCTGTGCACTAAGAACAGCCAGCTGTTACTTCAGCTGAGGGTGATCTCACAGCCAAAGGTCCAGCAGTCCCAGAATGTATTGTTCAATTGTGTTTAAAACAAAAACATTTGAAACCAAACCGAAAAACGTTTTAAACAAAAGTTAAATGAAAGTGTTCCATTACCATTCTCTGTACTTTCAGTTAATTTTAAGGTTACTTGTAAGAAAAACAATTCCTTGATGTCATCACAGATACTACAGAGACCCCTTTGATACCTACATGTTCAGAACACATAAATTCTGTTCCCTTACCTTTTAAGGTGGAAACATTCCAACTGGATGCACCTTCTGAAAATTAACGTAGGGGTTTTACCATGTGCACAGTACTGTGGAAATTGACATTCTGCACTGTGATGCAGAGCTGAAAACTGCTGGTAACTGTCAGGTCCTCAGCTATGAAGCAGAGAGGAAAGAAGGAACACAGGAGCTGGGTATCTACAGAGTATGAGGAATCTATCAGGAGGGAATGGGCGAAGGACGTTTCACTGGTTGTCAAGCGTTCACCTGGGGCTGCTCACTGTGAAATCCTAGCCTAGTAATTACCCACAATTCCCCAGGGTGGAATGGGTGTGATTCCATTGAATTTCTGTTTCAGCAGAGCGATTGAGATGGCTCAATCATAGTGGGCTTTCATGGAAATGATGAGGGCTTTAGATCTGGAACAAAGCAAAAAAAAATAGAGAAAATGGGAGGAGGTACTTGCAGCAGGGTGTCGGGGTGGGGCGGGGTGGGGTCGGGTGTGGTGGGGGGTGGGGGGTGGGGGGTGGTGGGTGGGGGGGGGGGTGGAGACAGATTAAGGGGTGGATTTATCTGGGATTTGGACAATTAACTCTGCTTGTGACTCCATATCCAGGATCTTCTTTCTCTTTTTAGTGAGTCACTTTGAGAATTACTTTAAAATAGACCTCCCAGAATTAAGAAAAATAGATACATTAAAAATTGTGCAGGAATGAAGAAGTTGTAGATTAAGCAAAATCACCTTTGGTTCAATATGAACAACTGTGCAACTTGTGTGGGACTTGGAATTGACATATCAGTGCTGAAAAATCATTTTCACCAAATAGGCTCATGTTTTGTTGATGTAGCTGACGATCTTGAGAAAGAGAGAAAACTGCTGTTTAGTCCTCTAAGGCGTGAGATCAGGAATATGTGATGAGAATGTTTTTAACTGAACATTCTAACTGAACGCTCTAATGCCGATGTAACAATCACTACTGATGACTGAAAGCAATCACGTTTTAGAACACTGACATAGAATGTTGAAAAAAACATCCAGAAAAACCCTTCAAAGAGTTAAGGGGGTTTGAGCGAGGAGAGAAGCCTATGGGCTATCAGTAGCCTGTAACTGGACTCAGCCATTGTCATCCCATTACAGCACTGTTAAAAGGTCGGAGATGTAGAGTAATGAGGGAGTAGCTCTCTGCAACTGCCACACACAGAGATCTTGAGGTACAGAACTATGTGGCCATGCAGCAATGCAACCCTAGGTGTTTCTTGATACCAAATCATCTCTTTTACACAGGTTCTCAACAACTTCTGCGCTGTTGTCTGCAGTCAGGGCAGCTTTTGTCCATGAAAGTCAGCCACTGCAGTCTTCGAGAGGAGTGCACCTTCAGGTGGTTTTAAAACATTTATGAATGTGGACGTCAGCTGAAATTTTCATAGATTTTACTGTGTTTAATCAAATATTTGAAATGCTTCAGTCCAAATGTCTCAATGCTTCCCCAGTCCAGCAGCATGATTTTTGCGTTGATGTGATAGTTGAGGTGTGACCAGCTGGTTACCTTCCATTAACATGTATATATCGCCCTCTAGTGGAGATCTGCAGAATATAGCAATGTTTTTTTCTTGAGAGAGGAGCAAGACTCAGCTACTGTAGATCAGTTTTTCATTTCAAAGCATATACAAATCGTTGGCAGGAAAAGGAATAACATGAAAAATTAATATAGGAAAATATCAATATATTAATATAGATTAGGTAAATTATCATCAAAGTATAAATTTGATTGATTTTATATGCAATATGCAATATCCTAAATCCCCCCCCCCCCCAAAAGCTGGCTGGGATCTTCAGTTTTGAGGCAGCTACACAGCTTGGCTGAGGGTGTTGTTGGGTTGTTTTGGGCTGGGCTCAGCTGGGTCGTGTTTGTCTGGACGGGCGTGTGTTCCCTCTTTTGCCTGAGGTTTGGCTGGGGCTCCTGTTGTTGTTGGAGTGGTTTTTTGGTGGAGGCCTTCATAGCGGTATCAGACCCCACCCGCCCACCCCTTAAACTGTCATTAAAACACCACTGCTGTCAGAACACAGAGCTCAGGCTCTGCTCACAAAGACCAGAAAAGGCCTTGAGTTCGATGGTATTACATGTTATATTAATAAGGCTTATTACCTTCACAGCAATGCCTATCTATTTTCATCCCTGAGTCTCCCCCCACTGTTTTTTTTTTTCTAACACATTGTGGTGAGTTCAGCAACCATTGAAAGGTAATCGGCAAACTGAGTTTGTGAAGAAGAAGCACGGAGCTTGCGTTTACTTGTGAATGAATGTTAAAGACAAATGTTGATTGAATCCCAGCTTCTAGGGTGGCCAAGGAGGATTTCATGGCAAGTTCTGGTCTTAATTAACCCTAATCAGCCTAGTCATTAATGTGGTCAGGTATTTCTGCTAAATGAATGGCAGCTAATAACCTTTCTTGTATCCCTGCATGAATTCTAAAAATGTGATCTAATCAAAAAGTGAACCATCATTAGTGCTGATTAGCTAATTGAGCCTCGGAGCCTGAAAACTCCATACCCACTCACCCTCCAGGAACAGAACTGATCAGCCCTGCTCTACCGGTATGTGAAATATGCAGGTATGGAACATCGCTGTCTTCTTCTCCTGCCAGGACGCTGGTCCAAGTTACACACAGCAGCAGTAATCCTGATAAAGGATCTGTCAAATACCCACGGTACTTTGTAAATGTATATTAAAATGACAAAAGCCAAGTTAATCTTTTCTAGGTGTGGCCTGTCATATATCGTTACATTAAGGAAAACAGGATTAACCAAATTAGAAACACTTGTAATTTCACAAGTCACTAAAGAATAGTGCTGCAATTAAGAGCTGAAATGACCAGAAGTGCACGTCTTTCATCTTGGAATCTGAGGTATGGAGTGTGTATTTTATGCTTTGAACTGGAAGAAATTATTCAAATGGGAAAAAAACACTGTATTTGCTTGTATTTTACCTTCATATTTCCTCTTAAATTAGTATCAACATATACTCAGTTATCAAAAAATAACTCATTACCCATATCTGAAGGCAGCCATTAACATGATTCGATCCCAAGGGCACAGCATAATCATGTATTAAATATGCAGTAGTATTCTGTTAGTGTCTATAAACATTTCCTATTCACCATCCTCATCTTAAAGTAGCATACGTTTTGGAAAAAGTAACATAAAATGTGCTAAAATGTGAAAGAAAAAAGCAGATTTTTAATGTTAAATCATTTTTTCTTCAATATTGAATTTACAGGAATGTACGGCTGGACGGCAAGCTGCTAAACTTTGTCCCTCCCAACATCTGTCCAGGAAAGAAAGGGTTGAGCACCAAATGACAAAAACATCCTTCCAAGTAAATCCAAGTAAACAACAAAAACGTGCAAAATGAGCTGCCAGTGTTCTCAGGCCAGTCAGCTGAGGAGCACGTGACTCTCTCTCTCTTCTTCTCTCATTCTTCCGCTGCAGTTTGCCTTTTTTTTTTTTTTTTACAACTGCCCACCCGCTACTTCATTAGACGCACGCTGCATGCCAAAGAACACACAGTGTACGCTACACATTCCTCTAGCCGCGTCCTAACAATAGCCCCGGCAAAAACCCGTTTGTGTAGAGCGTAGCCGGCGTACGAGAGCGAGCGTTCTGAGCTCTTCTTCTTGCCTCTCCGCTAGCTGCCAGGGCTCTGTCTTTTGTGTGCGGTCAGGCAAAGTTCACTTGGCAGCACAGGCAGATCTCAGCCTCGGCCAAAAACAAGTACACAGTGGCCAGATCCAAGTCGAAGATAAAACCGCCAGGAACTCCCATCTTTTTGACTGACAAGTTAGTATCAACTTGATTGTTTGCCTCTATTTAACATCTGTGGAAAAGACACTGAAATGGCCATAAATACAGCCTGAAGAATTAAAATACCACTCTGTATATAGCAATTCAGCCACGCAAGTGGTTTTGACTACCACGTCATTGTAAATAATAAACACATATATGCCTGAGGTAAAGATGGACAGATAGAAAAATAAAAAATAAGGAATTAGAATTGTTTAGCTGGCAGGAAAGCTGGTACAAATATCCAAAAAGTTGATTGCTAAACCATTTTGTTTATCCTCTCTGTGGAGGAAACAGAGAAGGGAACTAAAGAATGGCTGCCAGAATCTCTCTCTGCCAGAGGGACAAATTCATTGCAGCAGTGCGTGTGATTGGCTGGATCGTCTGGCTCGGGAGAAGCTGAGGAGAACCGTCTTCCATCCCACACTGAACTGGTTTGTTGCTGTTGCTCTCAGGGATATTGTTGCTCTTCGGGAGAAAGCATTGCGAGACATAACATAATACGTGCTCATCGAGTTCAAATGGGGAAGGAATTTCCTCAGTGTTTATTGTCCCATTGTTGTAGCTGTATGTCTCCTGGTAAAATGCATAAATACAGGTATTTATCAGACACTTATCCAGAGAAATTTCTAAGGGAGAAATATAACTACAGCAAAATATTAACTACCTATTAACTATTAACTACCAGCACTCAAGGTTACAACTGCAGTGCCCCACCTGAGATTATAAACTGAGATCATTGTCCATTATACTATGTGCCACCAATTCATTCAATGATATTCAGTGTTATAAACTGGGTATATGAGTTCTGCTTTAAAATCTATTTTGTCCTGCTCTTTGCCTCCCGAATCTCTGCTAATGGCCAATATGTGTAATTAATTGGGTGTATTTTGAAGCGTAACATAGCCTGGCAATTATTTAAATATTAAATTTCATAAATGTGTCATAGTGCCTTTGTGTGTTTGATTCCAGATTCTGTTCTCTAAACTGTAATTATCTCCACCATTTGACATCTTGGATAAGGATTTATAATGCACAGTATGCAAGACGACAAACAAGGAAACAGTGTTATTCATGAATTCTTCTTCAAAATTCAGCGAAGTGGGGTAGCACATGGGTGCTGTAGATAGCACTGTCACTTTAGACACACGAAGACGGTCGAGGGTCTGGATCCTGGCCGGGCCTTTCAGAGTGGAGTTTGCATGTTCTCCTCGTGTCTGCATGGATTTCCTCTGGGTACTCCAATTTCCTCCAAAGACATACATGTAAGGCTAATTGGAGACTCTAAATTGGCTCATAGGTACAAGTGAGTGAATGGTGTGGGCCCTGTGATGAATCGGCAGCCTATCCAGGATATATTCCTGCCTCTCGCCCAATGCATGCTGGGATAGGCTCCAGCCCCACAACCCTGACACTCACCACCCCTCCCCCTCCCCCTCCCCCCCATAACAGAACTGTACAGAGCTCCTACAGTAATCCATCCATAATGGATGGTTAATCCAGCAAACCTAAGTAGTACACAATGGTAACCATCAGCAAGAGGAGAGGCAATATTAAAGCTGCTGTTTTATTTGCAATTTTCACTAAAACACACTGTTGCTCCCCAACTTTATAATCAATCAATACTGCACAGTGACCTACGAGGAGTCGGGGCAGTAATCATGGCTAGTTTTGACAATCTCCCCGCTTGAGCATCAGGATAAGGTGACAGTTACAGTTGGTGACAGTAGCCCACAATCCGATTGTCTAGCCAGATATTAGCTGGTGTTATGTAGCAGGTCAGGGTTTGAGCTGGCTGGAATCACTGACTACAGCTGGAACCTCACCTACACCAGATCCTGATTCGCCAGGCAAATTATTTATTAGTAAAGATTATTCCAGAATTTGGGCAGGCTTGTTTTGCATTAGAATTTAAACCTTAAGCTTATGAGTCTGACAAGCGAGACAAGGATGGCAGCGAACATGATTTTACTTGATGATTATTCTAAACTTGTTTTTGACAACCCCGCTTGATAATCGAGCGTGCCAGCTTGAGTACGGACCTCACGCTGTCACACGCGAGCGCAGAAATCTAGCATGGTTACAGATGCAATCACGGAAATCAACTCATAATGGTCTATGCGTAATTAAATTGGCATGCTTGATAATCTCGTAATCAGGGAAAAGACATCATGAAACCCCGAATGATAATCAAAATTAATGAATGAAATGGAAATCCCTGCCATAATTAAAAGGATTTGAGATGAAGCAGAGGAAATGACGGTGGTGCGACAGAATTAGGCAATCAAATAAAAAAAGGAACAGACTCGAGGCTGGCACTTCCTTAAAACATGCAATTACAGAAAAAAACAAGCAACATCAATTTAAAGGTGAGTTTCCGTCTCTTTTTTACATCTGGTTTCATTTTCTTGGGCTGCCATAAGGAATAACAGAATTACAATAACAGGGTAACAATTTTTGTTGAATTTTTGTTACTTTGTGTGTGTGTGTGTGTGTGTGTGTGTGCGTGTTATTTCTTTAAGATGGCATGTACAGTAGACTGTAACTAATTCAAAACAGGGATCTGTGCAAGGAAATTAGGCAAAATAATTCCAAGATTTCAGCATACTACCTTATGACTGTATGTGTTGTTCTGCTGCAAATCTCTTTATGTACCTGTTGCTTATTATGTGAGTTCATCTTGACAAATATTTTAGTGTTATGTCTTCATATCTTTGGTATGTGTAAACAATATATTATCATAAGGCCTTCCATTGTCACAAAAATCTAGACAAATCAAGAATGCTAACAATACATGCTTATATCTGCTGCATCAAAACATTATGTGAATGTTTTAAAATGTAAATTAGACTCAACTGAACTTTTGATTGCAGGTACAATGACTAAGAGGGTATTTGCATTTGGTGAACTGCAGCCATTACCTTATGGTCAATTACATATTTTAACTAGTGGAAATGCGTCACCCCACCACAAACCTATCCGCACCTACGGCCAACAGGAAAAACAGAAGTGCATTCATCTGATCTATATGAGCAAGAGTGTGAGACCTGGCTAAACCATAAGCTATTTCATTTGTTTTCATGATGGACTGTCTCACAAATATTAATTTTTTGTTGTTATTAATGCACGCATGCCGGTTCTTTCAAGGCAGATGCCCGTTCACACTTACATCAGATATCCGTCACTTACTACCATGAATGTGAACAGTCAACGCAAAAACATCGGATCGAAGCAAAAAGAACCGGAATTGAGCGTTAAGGCCGGCTATGTGAACTCTGCCGTGGACATACTCCCAAATGAATAAACACAGTTTGACATCCCTGCACTAATACATCACCATAGGTGTTAATTAGGCTCAAACTGCCAGCACAGGCCGTTTCAATGAGCGTTCCGACTCACAGCAGCAAATCCAGAATAGATTTTCCTCTAATAATAGCAGTCTGTTCATGGAAGGAACGTGATTGCTGGGGAGACAGTGTTGTAGCTGTCAGTAGCTGTCAGTAACGTGGTTGCTGTCAGTAGCTGTCAGTAACGTGGCTCACCGCCGGACACGACTACTCCTATGTAGGCAGGGGCTCCATTCCTCTCTTCTTTACCATCCCATCCCTGTCTGTAACCCTCTCTGCTTCATTCCTAAATAAATTGAAAGCATACATAAGGAGGGTTGATGGTCTGCACTCATCTAGAAGGAAACTGACTGCAAATCTCTGCCATGAGCTGTTTTCTAAAATTGTTTTGACCTTTGCCTTCACTGAAATGTATACTCTAGGCAATGGAGCAATCCATATCAATTTGTACTGAAAACTAAAAAAAGGTGCTTCCAAATTGATTCCATGGCCAGCGAGGTGATCTGAAAACATAAATGTAAAATGAACTGCTCTGGAGAAAATCTGCGGAAATCTGTGGATTACCTCAGAATTTTTTGAAGTATTTTTAGAAGTATTTATCTAAGTCACAGGGACCCAGGTCGGCCCCAGGTTTTTGTTACAAATACATTTCATTACTTGGCACTGAAGGAGGATGTGCCAGAACACTGAAGTCGACTTGACATTTACAAGCAGGGAACACCAATGAACCACAACAAAATCACCTTAAATGAAGGGTGACAAATGCATGCAAACCAGAGGCTTTCACACAGCAGTGACTCACCGTTCATTAAGCACACATAAGCGTATCCCAGCATACATCGGGCCATGTATAAAAATTCTGGACAAGCCTGGTTCATACCAATGGCAACAGCACGGATATCAACCTCAAATCCTGGAAGGCCACTGTGTTTGCTGATTTTTTATGTGTTCGCTCACGTAAGCGCTTAAATTAAGTAATTAATTGACTAAAGGCAGCCCTAATATATATGTGTGTGTGTGGACGTATATACTCAATAGCAGACAAGTAAGCTGTTACGGACACGGCCGAAAGAAACAGACAGTGCAGTCATGTGGGGTGTAAACAGTCTAAAAACACTTAGGACACTTCCTTAATGACATTACCCCAATTGTATTGAGGAAACTGGCGTCCTCGTTAGTAGTCGCCTCTCTCCATATGCGGGGTCATTAAAAAAAGACCGTAATTCTGACATTGAAGGCGTAGCTTTCTTGCTCGCTTATTCTGGAACTATATTACGTCTTGATTAAGGCAACCTTCAAGAACCGCTGTTGCTTTGCCTTTCATTCGTTAGGGGCAAACAAGAAGGATATGTAGCACGTGTACTAGGCGTGTCCTGGAAGGCAACGTCAGAAACAGTTACAACTGTAGCCAATAATGTTCCAATTATGCTAATATTTTGTTAAAGGGCGTATACAGTACTTTCTTATTGGTTAAACTAGCATTCAATGTCCAATCATACAACACATAGGCGGGGTAAATTCGTTTTGAGATCCTCCTACTCTCATTCCAGGAGACCCCGGAAGCGTTGGGTTTTAAAGGGATAGTCGTTTCGGGGCGGGGGCACGGAGAGAACAGCTGAGCAGAGCTCGTGGAAAGCTGCAGAAGAGACGTACAAGAGGGAGAAAAGGGGCTCTGGGGAAGGTAAGAGCAGAAAAGCAAGACAAATTGGAGAAAACGGTGTTGAGACTGATAAACGGACCGTGTTCCTTACCTCTCTTTACTAGAAGGAGCTCTCCATGTCATTTTAGCTAGCTACACAAACAAGTAATGCACGTTGTATGTAAGCACATCTAATTTCCGTGAAATCGATTACAGACAGGAAAAAAGAGAATTTGACTCAGTTTCTCCAGAGACGAAGGGAATGTTTGCAATCTTAACCCCCTCGTTACCTGGTATTTTCTTTGCTATTTCCATTTTTACAGAGAACGACATAGCCAAACACTCGGTGGTGCCAAAAATAACAAATGCTTGTTTTCGTTTGCTTTTTAGTTAGCCATCTAGAAAGGTGTCTGTGTTTTTGCACATAATGCTGTTACAGTTTAAATCGCAATAGTAGATCGACATGTCTCTTGTGAGCTATCGATTCAAATGCCATATAGCTGTAATAAAGACAGTTCATACTACAGCTGGCATGTTAAAACAGCCGACATTGTGTATATTTTAGTGTCCAGCAAAAAGAGGAAACGTATGCAGGCATTTCCAATTAACTTTAGTTTGAATTAGCCTTGTCTAGCTTGACAGCTGCTTTCATGCCTTGTCTTGCATGGTCCTCAGAATTATTTATACATATTTACCATTGGCAGGCAGAAAATTGGCATGCGTTCCATTTCCCACAGTTGGAATGACAGCGTAGAGCATTGCTAAAAGACATTAGTGGGCAGTGATGTGAAAGCTCTTGGTAGGGGGCGTTTCTGTGCTTTGTCCTGGATTCCAGTCCAGCCTTTCTTTCTTTACCCAGTGCATTTTCTCATTGTTTTCCACAAAAAAATTTAATGCTCGATTCTTTGACACCGTCTTTTTTTACCAACGACTGATGGAACTGTAAGAGAAGGATTGCTATCGATCTGGTCTTGATCATTTGTGGGCGTGTTTGAGGTAGGCTACGCTTGAATTGGCACTTCAGATTTCACCTTGTTGTGGGAACATATGGGAAGGTTAAGGATAAAGGGGATGCATGGTTGTCAAATTAAACTTATGTCATTATTGCTATCAGTATTGTGTTGGTTAAAACGTGAATGTGTTAATCTCTAGCCCATGCATTGGCATAAGAAAAACGTGCACAACTAAAGAAAGGCTTTGAGAATTAGGTCGCGTGGATTAAAATGACCGCTGATGGTCATCTGGTTCAGCTAACCTGTAGCGTTGCAGATGTCTAGCTAAATCTTTAAAATCTACCACAGTCGATCACTGTTATCCCAGCAACGAAGGCATTGCACCCTCTCTGACGCCTGATCAATGACCCCATTTATTTTGGCATAGATGGCAAAGCTGGCATAGATTAACCTATTTAATTTGCATCCGCTTATTTGTGGCAGTTTTCTCTTGTTATCTGGGATATTAAGCTAACCTGGTTTTATAGATCAAATCAACTCGTTTTTAAGTGGCATGTGTTAACATTGCACTGTCACCTACTGCAGTCAGTTCTGGCTGACTTTGATCTGTATGCGCTATCATCTTGAAACTTTCTTTCTTGTGATCTACTTCCACATAAATGAGCCAATAATCAAGATTGTGATTTTTGATTGTAATTATCCTTACAGACTGATTATAGTCGAAGGTCACGTTTCTGTACTGCTTCAGTTGATTCCGCACCTGAATCAGTGATAGGCCTTACTGACCATTAGGATAATTAGAACCATGTCTGCATTGTTAGTGTGATCCCTTCTGATTGTACATGTTAGGGATACCTGTAATCTCTGGCACAGTAATACTTCCCACCCCCACACCCACCCCTCCTCATGGTATTGCTTTACATGGACTTGTAATTTATTCAGGTGTATTGAAATGAATCTGTACATTAGGCCTATTAGGAGCTGAAGGCTTCAGGGCTCAGCTGACCCTAGTTGAGTGCAGGAGGAGTTGGCCGGAATGACCCGGAAGTGTATTGGTCCACACCGAGACTTAGCAAGTGGTCATCCACTACCGATGGCTGCTTTAATGGTTTCTGTTTGATGGATGCACGGGCTGTTAGTGCCAAAATTCTCTTTCAGCATTAGGGAGCTGCCTGTTCATTTTACAACAAGTCATCGCTCTTCCGGATTTTGATTGGATCATTGAGGCAAACGCTAAGTGCCTCCATTTTTACACTGTGGGTTTATTCAAGGTTTACTCAAGCAAGTCTTGCTTTTTTATTATTTAGGCATATTTCTTTTTTTGATTTTCCATTTGTTTAGCATCTCTTCTCCTGTTAGATTGAAGTCACTTTTTAGAAGAGTGACATACAGTATAGGGCTTGAATTGCTCAAATACATTTTTTGCTGCACATTGTTGTGAAAGAGTTTGGAGTTCCTTGTGCTAATTAGACAGCTTCTTTGCGCACGTGTTGAAGAGTGGTGCCTGTCAGTGCTCTGTAATCAAAAGGTCAGTTTCCAAAAAGTTTTCAGAATGGTCTCTGACCTATAAAGGGTTGCCTGTCCGGCAGTAGACATGTCCTGACATGCCCCGACATGTCAAAGCATGTCTGGAACATGCTGCTTTTTGTAACCTCTTGTGCCTGTATGATTCAGTCTTTCCTGTAAGAGCATGCTCACAGGAAGTCTGTCCATCACTCTGCGACTCGCTGATCCCTCAGTGTGAGTCACAGGGGATCACTGCACACCGAGGGACAGCGGAACCGAAAGGCATGACTTGATCCAGTTCTGCACTCGGATACGCTCCAGGCTCAGGATGACAGACCCGGGCACTCTGCCACTAAGCAGTGTTTATTCTATTCAGGGCAGGAGAGCGTTATTCATCCCACGGCGCAGCGCGTCCGTAAGGAAGTCACCGTGCGCTTGAATCATAGTCTGCGGTTGAATCTATTGCCGTTTGCAATCTGGATTTATGCGTGGATAGAGGGTCATGGGAGGAATTTTTAATCGGTCAAAAGCAGAATTCCTTGGGTTCGCAGGTTTGAATAAGTAATCGTTCCTCTGACATCGTCTCCAAGGGAACGAACGGCCTGACAAATGGGGCCTGACTTGCAGTGGTTTGTCGCCGCCCTGGTGGACGTTATTGATTGGCCTTGATGATGTTTTGGCAGTTCTTGTGGCACAAGAGCTGTGGGTTTGACCCCCCCCCACCCCCACCCCCCCTTTTTTTAGTTGTTTGTAACTGGGGGAGGGGGGAGAAGGATTGGAGGAGGAGGAGAACACCCCTCGAAACAAACTTGAAGGAGTTTGAGGAATTTGCTAATGAAAGCCTGCCCTGCCAAGCTGGTCTCTGCATTCTCCTCCAGCCCTTGGTCCCTGGCTTCATGTTTTGTTCAGTGTGTTCAACAGCCAACCAGGGAGGTTAACCATGAACCATTTCTAAATAATGATCAGGTGTTGTTTTGAAAACACTCCGTGAAGGTTTGACGCACTGGGAGGAATGTGCCGAAACGTTGTGCCCATGGGTAGAGCGTTTCCTCAGCATTAAAATGGCCTGGAGTTTGAGTGCAAGAATTGACTGAGGGACAGGATTGCTTTAACGGGTGATAAGATTTGAATAAATAACTTATGAGCTTTCAGGACAGGAGACCATAAAGTTGAAAATGAATAAATCCACTTAAAACGTCTTTAAACACCGTTGATATCTGACTGTCGCAAACAGTTTTTTATTGCTTGCATTAGGATTTACCCTTGGCTAAAGCACACAAGCCATTAACTGTTCACCTGAAATCCTCTCTTTAAAGCCTGGCTGTTTGTGTTGGGGGGTTATTATTACCTTCGGGCTTTTTGTCTGTTTTTAATTTCACTCAAATAAATTGCCTCACCAATCCTAATTCAAACATGGCTTTGATTCAGTTTAGTGACTTCCAATTTAGCAACCATAACCTCTTTTACTATTGTACGTGAAAATAATTACAGGATGATAGGGTATGAGAGCATGCCTGGTCTGCTTTCAGAGGTTGTTTACAAACTCTAACCCCCCACTTCCCTCCCCACCCACAGTTTCCCTCAAACCTACTAGTATGACAGGCCTTTTGTATTGAAATGTTGAGAGCCTTGGAGTATTTTCCTTTTGGTGCTGTTTCTGCATAACTCAGGAGGTGCTTTTTTGGGTGGGGGTGGGCAGGTCGAGGAGTTGTCCAGGGGAAGTACTTTAAGGTATCCTTGGTACCTGTGGAGCTTCTGGAATGTTCTTGTAAAGTGAGCGAGATCCAAAGTGAGGTGCCCACTTCAGGTGTATATTGCTGTCGTTCCCACGTTATATGTTTGCATGAAGCAACATCAAACTGTGAAATTGCACTCAGTCAGCCAGTTTTGCCATGCTGGGATGTCCTTAGCGTTGCTGCCAAAGGTTATTTTGGAGCAAGTGGAACTGCCTGCATGCTTTTATGTTTTATGAATAAAAGTAAGATTTGCATAGCAGCTCATTCCATGTCAACTTCATGCAGTAGATGGCCTATTAATTTTGGATTTTGAAAAGGAGGGCGATGCAGAGAGGTTTTTGTGGACACTGAGCTCAAAAACAGGTGAAACGGGGAAATAAATAATCCCCTTAATCAATCCAGCTCGTGAAAATAGATCAAAATATGACCTTGGGTTCCCTTACCTGCTCATTTATCTCTCAAACAGATGGCTATGCGTTTGTCTCAGAACGACTCAAACTTTCCTGAAAAGGGGGGTTCTCTGAAGACCTTAACTCTAACCCACCTTACTGTAGCTCCCCCCCCCCGCTCCCACCCTGTGGTTCAATGCGGCTCCTAAAATGCAACGTATTTCTGTAATTACTTCTCGGGACTAGTCAGTCTCTATGCACCTCAAGCCGTCGGTCCCCGGCCAGACCAAACGGGCAATTAGTGGGGGTTTTAATCAACATTCCTTACAGTGCAACCGGAGCGGGGGCAGCACTGGACTAACCGTAAATCAAAAACCTGAAGTATCTCGAGTGCTCTGCTTTCACCATTGATTCTGTGGCTGGTTCCCCCTTCAACGAGAGGCCAGGGACGCTGCAGCCCGCTGTTGGCCAGCCTTCAGTTCTCAGTGGGCTCCAGAGTCTGGGTGCTGAAGGGGCAGTTTCATAATCCAGCTTTACAATTCAAGCACAGGGACGTTCTTTGTGTTGCAGATGTTATTTCAGGGGAAGCCTTAAGACGCTAATCTTTTTGTCCATTTGTTCATAAACATGAATAGGACAGGCCTACAGATAGGCCTACATATTATTAAAACTAATTAACCCAGCAGCTTCCACTGGCACTAAGAGTCCTGTGTAGGAGATTATGCTGATTTAAAATGTGGTAGGGTGTTCTTGTATCCTGTAAAAAAAAAAAAAAAAAAAAAAAAAAAATTATTAAAAAAAATAAATTTTCTCAACTATATTTGGTGCATGGCCAGACATTGCCATTCGCTTATAACACTTACTCATATTCAGTACTTACCCAATTTATACATTATTTTCTAAATTAAGAGTGTTTCTTTTCATTCCCTGATTCGCCTGTCAATTTGCCTTCTTGTCCCTGATCTGTTATGCCATGGCGCTTCACTGTCTCCCCACTGCCCCCCAGGCAAGGTCTTTGACGAAGGGAGCCTTAGGCCCAGACAGGGACAGAAATCCAGTCCCCTGCTTAAGGCATAGCGCAGGCCGTATCCACTGTTCTGTTCTTCAGTGATATTGTCATGCTCGGCAGAGCGTTTTTTGTGGTCGCCTCATGATTTTTTATGGTCACATTTCCTAGATGGGCTCTGCTTTTGGCAGTTATTTATATCTCTTTTGAACAACAAGCTTTGAATCTGCTTTTGAATTTGTGGTGTGCTTTTAATTACCAGCTGCTTTTACTTCTTTTTTTTCCCCCAAAAAACTAAATTGCTTCTCTAGAGGCTGATAACACAAGTCAATAGTTCCTTGCAAATAAATTTGCGTGAAGTACCATTAGATGAAAGATCAAGACCAATGATTATTTTTCCTTTTCTGAAGGTGACTGCTAGGTGGTACGTGCTGTCATGGACCTGTAAAATTGATACTGTTGTTCTGCATTGTTTCAAAGCAAAGGAAAAATACCCCTTGTCCCCATCACCCACACCCCTTCCAAAAAAGAACTGCCTCTACCTTTCCCCAGTGCAATGCATTGGAAGGACTTCTGAGCTGTCCCAACACCTCAGATTCAATACCCCTCTTTATCTGCCACACAGAAGGGCTTTGGCTTCCTCTCCAGGGGGACATAATGTGTGTGAATTCTCAGCACTGTGCAATGTGCTCACACACACACACACACTTGCACTCAAATAGGCATGTACATATGTGCACATTTTTTACCTTCATACACATGCATGCGCGCGCACATAGGACACACACTCGCACTCACGCATGCAGAGACATACACACACAAACATCCACACCACTTCGTAACCCCTTTGTGAAGATCAACAAAGACTATGGAAATTGACACAGGTTTTGAGTACAGCTGAGAAACAGGATATCGGATTTGGAGGTTGGCCACTCTGAAAACACTTGCTGAAAATCGACTGCTCTTTGAATGGTGGTTGAAGTCTCTTTATCTGTTGCACCAGCGATTATGATATCACTAGTCTTTCCAGAGGCTAGTTACTGGCCTCCTTTTGCCCAGCGGCTGGCAAGGTCATCTTTCACCCTGCCAACGGCTTCAGGAAGACGTATCGCATCTCAAGCGGACGTCTCGACTTTATTAACGGCCACCCATTGTGTGTTTGGGGGCGGTCAACCTTTTGACCTGTTGCTCTGTGACGCCGGCACACCAAGTTCCTCCTGCCAAGAGTGATTTGTCATGTCGCACCGAATCCTTCTTTGGTTTCTGCTATGAAGCCGCCCTGGCACTGCTTTCTTGGGGTTTTTTTTTTTTCCCCCCCTGTTCTTTTCATCATGCTCCGACACCATTTTTTTCCCACGTTGACATGTACGGTCTGTTCTTGTGCTGTGGGAAATGGGGAGGGGGTGGAGTGTGAATGGTTATTTCAGTGGACACGCGCTAGATCAGATGTTAGTTGGCAACTTTTCTTAATATTTGTCTACCCTACATTTGTGTTTGAAATTATAGTTGTCTATTAATAACTAGGGGACAAAGCAGCCATTATATTCAAAGTCATTATCATAAAATAACACACTTATTACATGGTTATTCATGAAGCGGAGGGTAAAACCATACCAAAAAGCGAAATGGGCAATTTGTGAATGAATAGGTGTTTTTCATTGCACAGTTATGCCTGAATGCAGTAGTTCCCTGCTTAGGCCATATCATCCAGCTGTGGTAATTAGTGACGTAAGTAGACTGAGGTTCATTCCGGTGCTTTAGACTTGTGAAAGGGAAGAAAGGAGGAAGTCTTCTACTTCTGTCCACCTTTCTTCCCTTTCACAAGTCTAAAGCACCGGAATGAACCTCAGTCTACTTACGTCACTAATTACCACAGCTGGATGATATGGCCTAAGCAGGGAACTACTGCATTCAGGCATAACTGTGCAATGAAAAACACCTATTCATTCACAAATTGCCCATTTCGCTTTTTGGTATGGTTTTACCCTCCGCTTCATGAATAACCATGTAATAAGTGTGTTATTTTATGACGCTGACCTTTCTCTCGCTCCTGACATTCACCCTCAAGCTGCTGAACATGATCCCGTCTCCTAGGTTACTGCCATTAGCCGACCTGCCTGTCGTACCCAGGCCATTAAATGTTGAGTCCGAAGACGACGGGGTTCTGTGGTTTGCGGAGGCCTCTGGATCGATGCGGAGGTCTGAAAGTGTTGCCGTCAGTATCCTCTTCTGTTCCGCTCTGAGATGCTATCTCCAAATGAGAGATTTTTCTGCGATGAACTGCCAACGTGGGTATAGTTAGACTGAAGTAAGAGGAGCTCGTTTAAAGAGTGTGACTTTAGGGAGCTGGTTTCTGGCTCTGTTTCTGTCTGAGGATGTGTCCCATCAAGTAGTGTTAACACACTCTCACACACTCACACTCACTTGTGTGCACACACACACACACACTCACTCACACACTCGCGCACACACTCACTCACTCACAGTCATGCATTCAAATGCATGCACTCACTCTCATACACTCAAACAGATGCACACAGACACACACACACACACACTCACACACACACATACTCACACACACATGCACACAATCACACATACACGCATTCTTCCATGCCTCCTTAGTTTAGTGCCCGTTTCCGTTCTGTCCTCTCCCCCAGAAAGGGCGTCCCGGCCCAGCCAGCGGGCTTGTTGTGTGCTGACGGCGGCTGACCAGCCAGGTGACCACGGCAGGATGCGCAGGGCATCCTTTGTTTCAGCGAGCAGGACGCCATTCTCTCACGTCTTCCTCCGGGCTTTGAAGTGTCGCAGAGAGACAGGCGGGGAAAGAGTGCGTACGAGTGTGGTGTGTGTGAGAGTCCGTCCGTGAGAAAATGTGTGAGCGTGAGCGTGAGAGAGAGACAGAGAACTCGCCTCGGGTGGAGGACAAAGTGGGAAGCTTGAGGGAAGTTCTCGTGGCATTGCTCGTGCGTGGCGAGAGAGAAACATCAGCTGTGTGAGAGAGCGGAGCCCATTGGACCACCGTTCATGATGAACATGACCTGCTCCCAAATCACAGTCTCTGACCTGGAATTACAACCATCGAGCACGAAGCTCTTCACGCGTGAACGCGCTGTTTTGCCGTGCTGAGGATCAGAACACGTTTGTAGTCTTGTTGCTGGCGATGGTTACTTCGTGTTGCGTTATTGCCTATTAAAGGTCAACGTGCTTTGCAGTTCAGGAAATGGTTTCTTTTGATCTGGTTCCCTTGCTGTTACTACCTTTTGTAATGCACATATTATATCAGTGTTTGTACAGCTGGCCCCTTTTATTTGTGTCTTGGCTGGTGATCATTACAGTTCCCCTGTGCTTCTGCCGAACTGTAGTGAAGTCAATTACTGCTTCTCATTGTGAACGAACATTGGCATCATTTCTGACATTGTTGTATTTAACAGTGTTGCATTAGCTTCCCGGTGTAAATAAACAATGACCTGTGGGAGAGGGCAAGCATTTAACAGTGAGCACAAAGGGGGGGGGGGGTCAGTTCAGATAATGGACTCTCGTCTACAGCACAAGCCTAGCTTTACGATTTAAAGATTTGCTGTATGTATTTTGCTGAGGTGGGCCTGAGGCTAGCGCTGTCCTGCTGAAATCTGTGGCATTCTTCATTATGTGCGCGGTAATGTACAGTGAGCGAGTCAGTTGTTTGAAAATGAGCCCCCACAGGGTGACGTGAGCTTGGAGCCTAGCGCAGGGGTCTTAATCACCCTCAAGGGGCCTACTTTGAAACAATTGACAAGCTCGCTGTACATTATCCCGCTTACAGCATGGCTGCTTGCCAAAGAATTTAATTATCTGCCCCAAGATCATGTTTAAATTGACTTTATTATGCATACGTGTACACTTCTAGCATTCTGCACAAGGATAGACTAGCAGCTGTTTTTTGTATTCTAGCAACCACAAACAAGATGGCTCACACAAAAAATTAATTTGATGTAACCGTTTGTTGTGAAGTGTCTCGTGTTAAAGGGGGCATTTTCACATTTAAACAGCCAGGTTTAAATTCACCTTTAAGGGTGGGGAGAGGGAGACATGAGTGAAGTAAATTGCAGGGGGCCAGTGTTGTTCTTAGACTTCAGAATGTTTAGTCAAAGTCACGTCCCTGTTTGAGAGGGCTGGCACGTCCAGGAGTTCCGACGGCCTGAATGTGTTTGAAATAAAATATCCTGCATTAAGCCCTGTACGACACTGGACTAGACTCATCTGGCAGCTAATGGGTCGCATTCCAGATTGTCTTAAAATATTTATCAGCCCAAGTTCAAACTGTAAGTCAAGTGAGCCCGTGTGAAAGCAGTGGTTAGTTAACATATTTTTGTTGGTGTTTTAAGTTTAACGCAAAGCAAGCCAGGGTTCCATTTGGAGATAAATATTTTTATGTGACCAGGGAGGTTTGTTGCAATGTCAGTTTGATGTCTATAGACCGATGGACTGTAGTAACACTTCCCACTGTAGGATACCGGTTTCACAAACCTCAAAACGGCCGCATCACGTCCGCTTTTCACCGGCACTGCTGAGATGGAAAGGGACGGTATCGCGCACCGCGCGCCGATTCGCTGCTCAGAATGTCACGAGCGACACGACTGGAAAACAGAACACGAAAATCTGCCTCGCCGTGGGTGCAGCTGGGTGGAATTTCCGTTCCGTGCACTTCCACAAAGGAATCTTGCGGTGTCTGACGCAATCGAGCCACTTGACGGAAGAGCACGTTGTCCGGGCGGCTTGGGGGAGTCGGCCTTCTGCTTCCGTGCGTCAGCTGATCCCTCCTCCAGCTTCACAGCGAGGGACGGAAACGGTTCTAAATAAATAACACGTTGAAATCAGCACAGATTTGCTCGTTGATATTGAATCAAAACTTACAGTAACTCTGTTATTATATTAGCTTAGTGGCCTGTATGGAAAGTCAGCTGTTAACAGCTAGCTACTGTCGCTACATGTGTAGACACAGCTCAGTTTGGCAAACTAGCTCATGTGCCTAAATGCCTGAAGTTCCCAGAGTTGACTGTTGCATTAAAGTAGCCTTATCAAGGCCAATTTCTTTTATTCATTGTGGGCCCATATATTTTGTTATATGGGCCCACAGTGCAGTCTGTTAATATTTGGACAGTACAGGCCTGTCAAAGCATCAGCAGGGAAGATGCCCAGCATCTGGTGATGTCTATGGTTTGCAGACTTCAGGCAGTCATTGCAACTAAGTACTAAATATGACGACTTTATTATGATTAAGTTAATTCGTGAAATTACTTTTGGTCTTCTAAAATGGAGGAACTGTATAACGAGGGCTGTAATTCCTATATGGATCACTCAATATGAATATACGTATATACCCTTAAGGTTAAGGTGCTACCAGTCATCACCTTAACCTCATATTCATTGTTTTGTTTCAAATGCAATACACTGGAACACAGAGCCAAAACAACTGAAGTTATGTCACTGTCCAAATACCTGTGGACTGCACTGTACAGTACCTAAATATTTACTGAAGCAATTAAGGTATAGTCATATCATCGTAATTTCACATTGGATTATTTCATACTCTTATTGCATAGAATATAAACTCCTCCAGTTCTTTATTTATCTCCGTTAGATGCGTGCTCTGGGAGAGTGCACAAGGGTTCCCCCCTTTATTTAGGGCCTTCATGCATAATGGTGCAACCGAAGTTTCCAAATTCAGTCCACAAACCACATAGCTACTATGTTCCTTAAAGTGCAACAGATAGTACGATTGCCTTGTGGTCAACTCTCCAAATGTGCTTTGGTTGGAAAGTTCAGTTAACTGGCAAAACAAATCTAGAGTGCTGTCCAGAGACGGGAACCACCCAGTGAGTGATTGCGGCATAATGTTCAACATACATACAGCATGAAAGCAAAAGTGAGTAATAATTTGTCATAGCTTGAGTGTTTCTCAGAATACAATCAATATGTGGCCATACCTTTTATTGTTCACATACAGTGTATAAATATCTACATGAATAGATATGAATGATAAAATATGCATCTATAATCATTGCTTTTGAATTTGCCCTTTTAAAATCGAAGCCAAGGACATAGTTCAGCTTCAGGAAATTACAAATGAACCATTCCTCCATTATACATCTTGAATGAGAATAGGAAATAACCTAGGAGAAAAAAATTATTATCTGGTAAAAGAAAAATCCTCTCACTGTAAGGTAATCGCTGATCGATCTGACACTCTCTCCTCCCTCTGCTGCTGGGTTCCCAAGCAGGGAAGATTTTCTGCTGTAACCCAGCGGTATTCTGACTCTATCTCCAGGCGCCGCGCGTACGCGCTGCGATTTTCCCCCGCCGTAATTGCAACCCCTGATTAGTAACGACCGGTTCGTTATTCTTAATTAGACACTTGATGTCTAATGAAGGACGACTGGCCTTCTTACGATCACATTTATGTCAGAATTGGATTTGTGAGAACAAATATTCCCCCATTCACTCCCCCCGGCCTCTTCATCAGTCAGCTTAACTGATGCTTTCATTTTCTCTAATGTGATGTATGACAAATGAGACCTTTGAAATGCGGTTGCATTTAAAAAAAAAAGATTTCATTGTAGACTGACGGGTGAAGTTAATGGGGACCACTCCCTTATGTGTGGTCACCTGGTTACAGGAACTGAACAATTTGTGACACAGAAGGACAGAGCAAATGAGCTGAACCTGCATTTTGTTGGTATACGTAAAAAAGAAAAAAATGTTAGAATTTGTCCAAAATGATGCTGAAACTTTTAGAACATTGTAATGATGCTGTTCTTCTGTTTCTTTGTCAGAATGCCAGGGCATAGTGGCCATGTTGAGAGATCATTATACTGTGAGCAGTTCCCTGGTTCTTACCATCTACAGCAGTGGTTTTGAACTTGGACCTGTGGCCAGAATGGCATTGCTTACATGCAATCTCAGGCTCCTCCCCTCTCCTCAAACAACAGGTCCACCCCCTGTGTTCAAACAGCAAGCCCCTCTCCTCTGCTCAAACAACAGGCCCCTCCCCTCTGCTCAAACAACAGGCCCCTCCCCTCTCTTCAAACAGCAGGTCCCTCCCCTCTCCTCAAACAGGCCCCGCCCCCTGCTCAAACAGCAGGCCCCTCCCCTCTACTCAAATAGCAGGCCCCTCCCCTCTCTTCAAACAACAGGCCCCGCCCCCCAGCTCAAACAGCAGGCCCCTCCCCTCTCTTCAAACCGCATGCCCCTCCCCTCTCCTCAAACAGGCCCCTTTCGATGATGCGCTGATGTTTGATTCTGTGCTGGGCTCTGGAATATCAGGTCTTTGGAGCAGGAGCTGGTTTAAAAAGAGGAAGCTGGCAACTTGCAGAGGTCATAATCGAGGCCAGCTGTTTGGCAGCACGCAGTTTCGCAATGTGCCGCCGCCCCCCCACACCCCGTCAGTCATCAATCGTCACTCCCCTTTGGCTGCCCTCTTGGACCCCGGCTGATTAAAAAAGGATTTTCCTGCAATCCCCCCCCCGCCCCCATTTAATCCTCTCCATCCTCCCTAGTCCGGTCGTCTGAAAAACCTTGGTGGAAAAGCCTCTCTGTACGCATATTCCTGAAGGGTCTAATATGCCCTGGCGTCAAAACAGCAAGGAGAGAAATTCTCACGGATCAGACTCACAGGCAGGAATCTGGTCACGGTACTCAAATCATAGTGGGCTCAGGAGTTTGAAAGAACAACACAAGCAGCTTTAATGATGACCTTGCCTCACAAACAAACAAACAAACAAAATCTTTCAGGAAATGTCTTGCCATTTTATGTAATTGTACTTTAATTACTCACAAAGCCAGCAACAGCCTCAATCCTTTATACATCCTGTGCAGTCATATGAGCATTGCTAACCCCTGCCTGTGATAAACTCCAAACTTTCACCTCCAGTAGCAAATGCAGGCAGTAAAATTAATGCCAATACGCTACCAATGGCCATCCGAGATGTTTTTTTTTCTATGATAGTTTTATTCTGCTTGGGGGGTACAATTCATTCTCCATTACTCATTTCTGTAATGTTAATGGGTTGTATCTTTGTTCCTCTTTAAACCTTAAACCCTTCTGCGTATTCCATTCAGTTTTATTTGCATCGTGCTTTTTACAGAGATACCGTCGCAAAGATGCTTTACAGAAAAAGAGGAAGTGAGGGGACAGGGTGGAGGAGGATTTGGCAAAACCAAGCCTTAACCCCCAAAAATCCAGGGAGGTAAAAATTCCCCAGTGGGAAGAGAAAAAAAACTGGAACGGTGGTGAGGGGAAAAAAAAACTTCCTCTTAGGAAGAAATCTTGGGAGGAATTTGGATATAGAGGGGGGGAGCCCATTCTCCGCTGGACAGCCTGGTTTCAATATCAGGGAAACCGGAAAGAGTAGCTGGGCCGATTACAGCCAGGGGTATTGAACTAGCCAGTGAAATACAAAGCCCCGGCAAAGAAACGTGCATTAACATGCAGATCAGGAGGGGCCTCCAGGTTGTGTGGTGACATGGGCTTGAACCAGGAGAGGAAAGCCCTGTGAACTCAGGGTGAGGGAAAGGGGCAGAAACTCCAGAGAATGGAACAGAAATGCAAATGGCGTAGGAAACTAGACATGCCAATTACTGTGTTAAGTATTGCACACGTAGAGGCCTGAGTGTAATATGGGAAGTCTCTGGGTGCTATGCTAAGAATATATTATTCTATATTCAAAGAAAGAGGGGTGTGCATAACCATGAGACTGAACCCTGACCCCGAGCAAAGAACAGAACAGCCAACCAGGCCATCCCCACTCTGGATATTATTAGTGTGGGCCTGAGAGAACAGTACAGCCAACCAGACCATCCCCACTCCGGATATTATTAGTGTGGGCCTGAGAGAACAGAACAGCCATCCAGACCATCCCCACTCCGGATATTATTAGTGTGGGCCTGAGAGAACAGAGTCAGTAGTCACTCCAAAGGTTTCAGTAACTGACAGTGAAGCCATTGATTGTTTAAACAAAAATCATTTCTTTTTTATCAAGGAACACAAAATTATAATGCTAAATATCAAAGAATACTAATATCTGTTTTTATCTGAATTCAATAAAAGGACATTGTGTGTCATGCAGGCCTTTATATTTTTAAGGCCACTTGTTTAATAAGTGGGATAACTTGGGTGTGACTGATATGATATATTTTGAGTAAAACTGTTTGATTCCAATATAGCCACAAATGCATATGTGAAGGAGTCCTCTCCATTTTCAAAGTGAATATTAAACATCTCCTCATGCCATAACTTTGTCACAATGTACAATCGAATGGGAAAGTAATTTTGCCTACTCATGAATAAGCCCAGGGTATGGCCTAGAGGCCTATATGCCATTACCAAGGCAATAGGCTGAGAAATGGAATAACGAGCAGTCTTTACCACATCTGCCTGAGAAGCTCATGACTAACGCTTCAAACTTGGTTTTGGGGTGGAGCAAACATACTGTAGGAATGATAGATTATAGCGCCTTCACCTTCTTATTTACATAAATGAGAATTTTGACTAAATAAGTAACCAGGAAGCGAGGACTCATTTAAAGCAAAATTCTGTAAAAACATAATACATCAAGATGGTAATTTTATAATCGATTTGTTCACAAGAGCTCCTTCAGAGACGAGGTTTTATATTTAGCAATCCAATTTCAGAATTGTATACCTCAGGATAATGAAGCAATGTCTTGGTTTGATCGTAATCTAATTGTAGCGGTGGGATGGTTAATTAGGTTTAAATTAATTTGGAAATTTGGGAACTGACTCAACAGATGTTTGTGTAGAACAGAATGCCAGCGATTTACCTAATCTGTTATAGCTCTTGTTGCTTCTCTGAAAAAGGTAGGGAGGACCAGAGCATGGTATTGGCAGGGACAGGGCCATCTTGTTCACATGCTCAGAATTACTCTTCGTCATCTCTGACAGCCTCAATCTTGTTGTTGTTTAGGCAAATGTGCTGTATAAAAAATGTGGTGTATAAACTAAATTAAGCCTTCATTGCTGCTCCTAGTTCAACTACTGTTGAATACTAATATATTTTTTAGTGCATCTGTGAACCTATTTTTGAGTCCTTCAAAACTTCATATATATGGACTGTCCTGAATTTAAATATGGGACACAAACCAAGATAAATCGATGTTTTCCCATGATATTAAAGTTAATCCAAAGAACATGCATATAAACAACTTCAAAGTTGGATCGGGGCAATTATGTGGTTCTCTTGAGATGCTTGGAATAGGGTTAGTCTTTTGTGTTCGGCTGCCAAGATGGAGAAGTAGCTTTGAGCACTCTTTCTGTTGTTCCTTTACTGATGTCGAATTCTGGGCCGTGTGTTTCTGTCTGCGGATACATATGGTTGTATTTGTTTTGAACCGTGCCAGGACTTGTAGGTTGTGTGCATTTTCATTTCACGTCTCGCTGAAGCAGTACCAGCTGGCTCATAATGGAGTTTCTCTCTGGAAGGTTCTCTTCTGTAATCGCGGAGAAGTATTTCAGCTTTTGCACTCTGAGAAGTGGGCTGGCACGGTGAGTTATACATTATTAGTCATCTGTTCCTGGGCAGTTCCCTGTGTCCGTGTGTGTGTGTGTGTGTGTGTGTGTGTGTCTGTGTGCCTGTGTCTGGCTGAGAGCAATTGTGTGTGTGTGTGTGTGTGTGTGTGTCTGACTGGGAGTAATTGTGTGTGTGTGTGTGTGTGTGTGTGTGTGTGCGTGTATGTGTGTGTCTGTGTCTGACTGGGAGTAATTGTGTGTGTGTGTGTGTGTGTGTGTGCGTGTATGTGTGTGTGTCTGACTGGAAGTAATTGTGTGTGCATGTGCGTGTGTCTGTCTGACTGACTGACTGACTGACCGACTGGGAGTGACCGCGTGACTGTTTGTGTGTGTGTGTGTGTGCGCACATGCACGTGAATGTCTGGTGAGTGAAGATACTGCAGCAGCCCTTGGCCCTCAGTAAGAACACATGGAGAGGGCGAAGCTAAGGGGAGGTTTGCCCCTAGACGCAGAGGCCACACCCACAAAATACCATATATGGAGGGAAGCGTGACCACTTAAAGGGAAAGCTCCCAATGTGCGATGGAATGTTGAGCATTCATCCGCTTCACAATAGCAGGAGCAATGTGCTGCCAGTGCTAGGCTCGTCATACGCAGACACTGAAGCAGTGCAGACTGCAGGAGCAGCCCAGACGCCCATGTTTGGCACTGCTCGGCGTCCCCTGTTTGTCTTTTTCACTTTTTCCACATTTGGTGCCAGTGAATGTGGCAGTTTTTTTTTTTTTTTTTTTTTGATGGGTTTGTTTTATTGTGCTGGTCTCTGTGGCTTTATGGTGGTATACTTTTCTTGTGTGCACACCCTCTTCCCCTTGCCCCCCCCCCACCCCCACCCCCACCCCGAAAAAAAAACAAGCACAAACTCCCTTTCTCAGAGCAGCCTGCAGTCTCTTTATTCCATGCTGTGAAAGAAGCCAAACAAATTTTGTTTGCATTTCTTCATTTTGCATATCATCTCCATAGTAATACTGATTTATGAGCAGTTAAAGCACATTTTATAGGTCTCCCTTAGATCTGTCATTCTTATTGTTGTGAAGTTCTATCTTAAGCAGCCCACAAATGACTTTTTGTCTTTTTAATCAGGGTGATAACGGGCATGCACACAACATTCATTCACCAAATGCATGAAAACCTTGCCAAACAACGGGCAGCTCAGCTGCTGTTTCTGTTGAACCAAATTTACCAGGAGGACCGAAGGCGGTCAGCCGATGACTTGTGTTGAACGCGCACGTGGTATCCACCCTGTGGTCAGTCCGCATTCACGCAGTTCCAACCGTCGTCGTTCCAGTCCGACATGGTTCTGTGCGAGAGAGAGAGGAACGGTCTGACCGCATTCGAGCGCTCTCCTCCTGCATCGGCAGAGAGGCGGCGAGATGTTTCCCTCGAACATCCGCTGCGCAGGAAATCAGCTGCCATCCTGCCGCGCCGCTGATGAAGCTCACGCACTCGGGGCGTGGACGTGCTCGTCTGCCAGGGCAGGGCCCTGAAATGTCTATATGTGGACCTGCGGTGTGTCCCCTGCCTTGAAGGGGGTGATATGGGAGAGGAGGGGGAGAGGGATTATAGACTGGGGGTGTCTACATTTGCATCTTCTTTCTCCTGGGGCCTAGTTCATGTGTGTTTCTGCTGCTGCTGCTGCTTTGCAAAACAGGCTGAGCAGGTGGGCGGTGCTTAACTCCTCCACCCCACCCCCCACCCCCATCCCCGAGCCCAGCTTCTTTGCACTGAGCCTGACGGCTCCTCCCACCAATCAGGGCATTCGCAAGGGGCTGGCTGCCCTCTCTCTGGGCCAATTGGAGAGCTTGTTGGCCGGCCCCCCCTCCTCCTTGCATGCTCTGGCTGCTGACAGAGCAGGCTTGCATTCATCAGCTGGTAGGAAATGAGCCGAAAAGCCAAACAGAAGTTGCAGCCGGTGAGAGATAGAGAGAGAGAGAGAGAGAGAGAGAGTGAGAGACTGAGCAAGAGAGACAGAGTGAGACAGAGAGGTGCAGCGAGAGAGAGACAGAGAGAGAGACAGACTGAGCAAGAGAGAGAGAGTGAGACAGAGAGGTGCAGCGAGAGGGAGACAGAGAGAGAGAGAGAGAGTGAGAGCCTTGCAGAGTGAACTGCTTTCATTGTATTCCAAGTTATGGAGGAAGAGAGAGAGAGGAAGGAGGGCTACTGTGTGTATGGGAGTGATTGAGTGTGGGGGAGAGGGAGTGTGCCTGAGGGAGGGAGAGAGTGTGCTGGGAATGCCAGAATAGCAGAAAGGACCACCAGACTGCAAACAGGCCGGCCTTCCCCGGTGCTGCCCTGCAGAGGCTCACTCCGTTTCCCCTCTCCCTCCTTCCAGAGACCGGCTGGTGTGTGCTGAGCCTGCCAGCGCCCTGCTCCATGCCCGCAGGGCACGCCCCCGCGACGCTGCCCCCCCAGCCCCACGCGGACACGGAGAGAGGGCCCGAGCACTTTTCCTGAGGAGGTAGGGTCAGCGCGTCGCCGTGGTCACCAGTGCGTGTGTGCAGTGAAGGGGCTCCCAAAAAAGGCAAAAAGGGCTTGTCCTGTCACAGTATAGAGAGAGATGGGGGCAGACAGAGAGGGAGAGTGAGAGATTTTGGTGTGGGGAGGGGGGGGGCGGGAGGCAAGTGACAGGGTGACAAGGCCTGTAAAGCATATGGAGAAAGAGAAAGAGAGAGAGAGAGGAGAGAGAGACCGAGAAATAAAGAGATAGAGTAGCACTCAGCAACTTTTTCGGTGATCCTGTTCAGCTGCAGTCGGTAGAGCATTTCAGAGCACCTCTATTTCACAGTACAGTGGTCATAAACTAGTCGGTCGTAAACCGTAGACCCCCCACAGACCTCACGTTGGTTGCATTAGTTGCTTTGGACAGGCCGCCGCCAGGTGCTGTGCAGGCTCTGTTACAATGAAGTCAGTGAAGGCCTATTACTCTGGGACCTTTTACCCACAATCCTTTCTAATGACACCAGAGAAAGTGCTTGTGGTCAGCAAGCACCTGTAGCTGCCTGTGTCAAGGAAGGGGGTTAGCCAGGCTCTTGACCCTCCTCAGTAGGCCCTAAACTGAAGACGATCTGCAGCAGATTGGACCTTGCCCCAAAGGCTGCTGGGAAGAGGAAGGGGGAAATGGCTGCTAGAAACCAAAATGGAAAGGAAAAAACTGCCCCCCTCAGCATTTAATTACTGGTGTCAGTAATTCCGCACCCTTCCCACGTTATTCATTCGCTCATTTTGGTTGATTTGCACATTTCTTGGTGCTCTTTATCAATGCATCCTCTGAACGTGGAGTTGACCTATCAGAAAGCCCCAGTCGGGCCTTGGTTGCCCCGAGAGACGTGCGAGTGCAAGAAGCAGATATTGCCTCAGTGTTCCTGACTCAGGATATCAGTCTCCCTCTGTCGTCTTACTTCTGACCTCTCCCTCCACCCACCTCTCACACCAGCACACCAAATTTCCTCACAGGAAGGTTAATGCAGTCGTACAGTCTCAATTTTTCATTTACCAGATATTTTTCTTTGAAAAAATTAACCCCAGGAAAAGCATTTTGTTGGCCGTCGTAGTGGACAATGCATTGTTTTATGTGCTTTGTGTCATACTTCAAAGGCTTTGTAATCATTATAATCATAATAATGAAATTAATAGTTATACTAATACTATAGATAAACATGATTTTTTGACCATCATGATGATAACGTCCATGTAAAAAATAAATAATACATGGATAATAAATGTGCTGCGTATAAGTCTTACTGTTATCTAACTGAACGCTTTGGAATCTTTTGGGTTTATGTTTTTTTCCAGAACATTGAAAGAATATTTTTAAAACTGGTGGCTTTCAAGTTTAAATAATTGTACAAGAAAACATTGTTACTCAAGTACTTTGTTGCTCAAAGTGTCCTTTAAGTGACCCTTCAGAGTCCAGGACAGGAAACAGGAAGTTGGCAGTTTGTGTAACAGTTAGAGGGCCTGTTCTTTTTACCAGTGCAGTCCACCACCTCGGAATGAGAGAAGAGTAACAGCTGACAGGTGTGTTCTGAGCCGCTATCGTCAAAGTGAGCGGAGTATTTACAAGTTCCTTTCCCAGGTTGAGTTATGGAGGAGGTGATTGATACTCCTGGCCATGAATCAAGGCTCACGCTGTGTTCATTGAGCTGTTGCGCCTGGTCGTATTTTTCAGTTTTATCTTTTATTGTTATTTTACAATCTTAACGTTTTAAAAACCCATCTCTTAAAAAATCTAAAACGTTTATTACCCCTTTGTGTGATGCACGAGTCGACGTGGGTTATTACACGGGGCACGTCTGAGCATCAGAGCGAAATTCACAAGTGCATTGTGGGAAAACTCAAGTACAAGAAGGAAACACAAGGTAAATATCACTGATGGGGGTAGTGCAGAAATAAGGAAAGAAATCACTCGGAACCAGGTCAGATGTCTGTAGTTTTTTATTGCGTTCAGCTGGAACCTGCATTGGTTCGGCCATTCTCACTGTGTCCTTATTCTGTGTCCAAAGTATAATATTATGGTCTCGTCATAGATCCTCATAAAGTTTTATGGGCATGTTCACCAGTGTCAGTTGGGAGCTTCACTGCTAAGATCAGCTGATCTGTATATCAACTGCAGGGGCTGGTAAGTAGTTGGCAGTGGACGAACTTACAATTAGATTGCATCCGCGTAACTTAAAGATCAGTTGATTTGCATAGGGGCCTGCACTAAGCCAATGACTGTAAACAAACAGACAGTGTGCCACTGCCAACAGCCCACCCACTTTCGAGCATGCCCAGAACTGACTGTTCTGTGGCCCCTCTCCACCACCCCACCCCACCTTGCCTCATGTGCCTCGCTGTTCAGGCAGCTGCTTGCCATACCGCCCCCAACTCCTGTTTCATCAATTTGCATGTATTTCCTTGTTGACATGACATCGCAGGCCAAATATAGCTCTGAGCTGTGACCTTTCAACTGCAAGCCTCACACTGGGACCACCTTGATCCGGGAGGTGCTGTCGCATAGAAGTGTTACTGTGTAGTACACACACACACACATGCTCCACCTGAATCACAATCACACATCCTGCTCACAGACATCTGACACGTACTCACAGCTCAGATGACAACCTCAAACAAACGAAACACTCACACTTTTCACTGAAATGCCACACATGCATCTTTATTGCACATGCATGTGCACGGGTAGAATGTTTGGTCATACAAGTTCAAAAATGGTCTTATGCGAAACATACTGCAGCTAGGAATTAAATTAAATCTGACATTTTAGGATAAATGCAGAGTCATCACACCACACTGCACGAAAGTATCTTGAGAACAATTTCAGCACAAAGACCACACATGAATGGCATCGAGACCAATAGAAAAAGCACAGCTTCAGTGATACAAGTACAAATAAACGACAGTCAGCATTAAGAATAGCCTTGAAAATAAAGCTGTTAGGGAGTTTTCTGGGAGGGGGGGGGGTTTAATCAAGTAGAAGCTGTGGGAAATTTGGGAACTAGGGGATGATTCATGCATGACTGAAAGGAAGTTTGAAATGCAGGTGCCTTACAACAGGATTTGACAAGAGCCAGGAAACCAGGGTGGTCAGGGTAATGTACATTTGAATTCAAGGGCACCAACTGAAGTTAAATTGACTAAAGTTTGAGCACAGCTGAGGGTGAACAGTGATCATTAAAGAGCATTGCTGAGGGTGAACAGGGAGAGTTGAAGAGCACTGCTGAAGGTGAACAGGGAGAGTTGAAGAGCACTGCTGAGGGTGAACAGTGATCGTTAAAGAGCATTGCTGAGGGTGAACAGGGAGAGTTGAAGAGCACTGCTGAAGGTGAACAGGGAGAGTTGAAGAGCACTGCTGAAGGTGAACAGGGAGAGTTGAAGAGCACTGCTGAGGGTGAACAGGGAGAGTTGAAGAGCACTGCTGAGGGTGAACAGTGAGAGTTGAAGAGCACTGCTGAAGGTGAACAGGGAGAGTTGAAGAGCACTGCTGAAGGTGAACAGGGAGAGTTGAAGAGCACTGCTAAGGGTGAACAGTGATTGTTAAAGAGCACTGCTACGGATGACCAGTTGCCATACTGCACTCAGCACAGAGGCCAGAGAGCCAGCTTTGTCTGGTCGGAGTGTGCTGCTGCGTGTGTCTGGGGCTGGATGTTGGCCTGATAGAGCAGTGGGTATCTGTAGTATGTGTGTCTGTTTCACCAGCCCGTGTGTATATGTCTTTTTATTTTGAGTACATGTCTGTAAATACCCATCGGTCCCGGTAACTGTATGTGCACATGCATTTGTGTTTGCACATCCATGTGAATGTGAGTGTTTGTGTGTGTGTGTCTGTGCATGTGTATGTGTATGTGCACTGTGAGATACATGCGCGTTTCACACGGTGTCTGTCGCTTTTGTGACGTCGTGTTTGCGCTGCGCATTGATAGTCTTTGCGTGGGTCATTGTGCGTGTGTCTGTTTGTGTGCTGTGAGTGAGCGTGTCTGTGCGCGTGAGCATTCACGTGCGTGACCGTGTTGGGCATTGTGGACGGCGGGCACGTCAGACTGAATTACAGGTGTTGAATTTCGATTAATCAGCATCACTTGCTCTTCCTGTCACTCTCCCTAGTGCCGGTCCGGTTCCTCCACCCCGTCACTCCATCACTAAAGTCCTCGCCCCTGGGAAAAATACAGGGACGGTGGGGCGAGTTTTTTTTTGACGCGCATCCCTCTCAGTGGGTCCAGTTGACTCCATAGGAGCTTCCTGCTCTGTCAGCCACCCCCCCCAAACCCCCCCCCCCCATCCGAGCGTGCGCGGGTCCTCCATGGTGTGGGCTGATGCGTTTCACTGCGCTGCTGCTTTTACAGGCGGTTATTTACGGTACAGTAGGCCCAGCGCTAACGGGGAATCCTGACCCTTCTCTCTCTCTCTCTCTCTCTATCTCAGCTGCTCTTTCCTTCTACTGGCCAGGGGATAAGAGGACAGATGGATGGGGCTTCATGCTGTGCCCCCCCCCCCCCCCCCCCCCCCATATATGAGGGGACAGATCCCCCCCATCTGATAGCTTCCTGCGCTACTGCGATTTTATAAATAACACCCTCAGTCCTGGTGCGCTATGACTCTCTTTGGGGGAGTGCAAATGTGCTTGCAGTATGTGTTTGTGACTGGAGGACAGTGCTTTCTGTCAGTGTGTGTGTGTCAGTGTCAGTGTGTGTGTATGTGTGTGTGTGGGGGGGGGGGGGGGGGGGGGGAGGAGTCATTGCAGATTCCTCCAGCTCTTGTGTGTCCTGTGTATAAATGGTAGTGGTGGGGGCTGCTGTTGTTACTGGAACACGTGTACCACAGTCGAGTGCTTATCAATGGGGGCTGAGCATTTTCTCTCTGTGTTTCTGAGCAAATGCACATTTCTATGTTTTCTCACTTGTGATAATTGCAGCCTGTCAAGGGACCAGTGGATAACTGCCAAGTGTCCATACATGTGCACAGTCACACATGCACAGAGAATAGGAATGATGGCACACACACATGCACACACACACAGACACACACACACACACACACACATGCACACACGCGCTCACACACACACACACACACACACACTCCCTCCACAGCAGTGCTGTAGCAGGGTCACAGCTGTGTCTTATATATTATAGCCAGGCTGCAGATGCTGTCCCTGCAGACATGCCTTTTTTCCCATGCATCCCAATTATTTCCCAGCCACCCCTGCTTCCGGAATCCTGAACTGGAATGTTTCAGCAGTAGGGTGACCTGAACTTTGAGCTGGGTCAGGTAGCATCGACTTATGAAACTTCTGTCTCCCATCAGTTCCATGTTCCACCACAGATTCTATAGATGAACCAGATGATAAACTCCTACTTTCCTTCCATCGTGTCTGCTTCTGAGCTATAAGAGGTTCCATCTGGTTTGCAGTTGAGTATAACCAGACAGACCGAAAGTCCAACCGGAGGCTCCTGTAGTTAAGAAGCGGAGAGAGGATGGAGGGGGACACAGGTGCTGTGTAGAATCTGCTGTGACTGACCGATTGTTTCTCCCCCCCCCCCCCCCCCCCCCCCCCCCCCCCCCCACGCCCCCCCAGAGGTTTTACGCTGGAATGCCTGTGACAGAATGAAGCCGCTGAGTCGTGAGCCACACCCGTACGCCTGGAGGGGGCGTGTCCAGATGCTGCGCGTTTCTCGGAGAGCACCGTCCTGTTTCTTAGCCCCGCCTCCCAGCACCCTCCCGCCCCACTGACGTTCAGCCCTCAGTGAGTAGCCCGCTTCCCCATTGGTGCAACTTGGTCCAAACCGACACTCAGGCCTGTATTCAGTGAACATTTGGCCTTAAAGTAGGCTTAAGCAAACGCGGTCACAGTGACTGAAACAAATTCAGCTTGACCAGTTTGTTTTAGTGATTAATTTATTCACCAAATTGTGCCAGTGATGGACAAAACATTTTTTTGCTATTAATTGGTAGTCAAAAGACAAGTGTTGGTTGAATCCCAGCCTCAGCCCTGGCTGCTCATTATGAATTCAGCGCTTCTTAAAATAGCATCAAGCCCTGGGTGCTTGTAATTAATTTATTACCTGTGTTCAGGATCAGTTCCATTTTAAGTCAGTGAATTCAGGAAATGAATTGAAATTCAGACCATGAATTGGCAAAATCCTCATAGGCCATTAAAGGTCTTTTTCAACTGATGGTTTGAGTTTCAGTTCATTTTCTAAACTGTCTGAAAATGAATCTGACAGTTAACCACTGACTAAAATAACCTGTTTAGGTCTGGCTGCTCATGTGAATTTCAGCACGAAATGTCCACTGTACCAAGAAAATACAGTGCTGTTTCTGTCTCTCTCTCTCCCTTTCTCCCCCTCTTCCTGTCATGATTCCTCTTGATCTCTCTTCCTTTCTTCTCTTACTTTTGCCCCATATATCTTCTTTCTGTCTTGTCTTCCTTCTCTCTCTTTCTCTCTCTCCCCCCTGCCAGGTGGTGCCCTGCCCTGTGCAGGCCTTGGTAACAGGCCTGTGTGGGTATGGTGTTGGCGGATTTGGTGGGCAGCTGTGGGGATGGATGGGCACCTGAGGTAGAGAAGGGGGGGCAGAATTCTAGCATGGTGAGCGTACCCAGGTGAGTGGGGGGGGCAGGGGGGGGCAGTCACACGACCGCCTGAACTGAACTGTCATAGGACACCTTCAGTCCACTTTGCTTTGCCATTTACTTAGCCAACAACCATTACATTTGTAGGAAAATTTCAGTATATCAACGCCAAAATATATTTCATTTTTTAATCTAGTATCATGCCATTAAATAAATGTTACCATTTAACAACCTCATGTCACAGATCTTTTTATGGATAGAAATGTAATAAGGAAGTTATGTAGTATATGAGTTATCACATTAAGACATTCATTTAGCACATTACCACATGCCATAAATGCCACCCTTTGGGAAGAATAAAACATATGTCTATCTCCGGTTGTAAAATTTGGGTTGTAAAATTGTTTTTGCTTCTCTGCAGGTGTGTCAATGAAGAAACGTCTCCCCGATTTGTTGACATGAAAGTTGACTCTTTCTGGAACGTGCTGCCTGTGGCCAGGGGTAGCTCCCGTGTTTGTTTGCACTTTAAATTTCTTGTTTGACTTGACCTGGTAGCACACAGAACAAAAAAAAACGCCCTTGTGCAGTCAACTGGAAGTGGACGGGAAAATGCGACACATCCATGTGGAAATCGCGCGCAAGGAGGCCCCCGTGGAGCTTCCGGACCATGGCGGGGACCTCCCGCCCCCCAGCGCCCAGACGGGTGCGAGGCCAGGCCTCCTCAGACCCTATGGCCAGGAGGAGATCAGGCTGCAGAAGGTCTATCAGCTGTCCATCTTCTCCCAGCTGGGGGGGTTGACCGAGACTTTGGGCGGGCAGAGATTGGCGCGGCCTGGATTGAAGAGGGCCCTGGAGGACTGGTCATCGGGCGCCAAACGCCCCCATCTGGGGGGGGACCCCAGGCAGGCCCCCCCGGAGGTCCCGGTTGAGGGCGGCTCCGAGCAGATCTTCTCGGATAGTGGCCCTCGTGCAGTCGGGCATGGGGGGGGCATGCCTGATCAGGACCCCAGCTGCCAGGTGGCTGCCGTCCCCCTTCCCCTCGCCCGACACCCCTCCCAGCACAACAGGCCAATCCCCGGCCCTGAGGCCCCCCTCTCCCCCAAACCCCAGCCCCAGGACTCCACCCCAGTCTGGAACCCCACCCCCTCAGCAACCCTCCCGAGGACTGAGCCACTATCAGCAAACGGTGCTTCGGACTGCACCCCAGCCAAACGGGCCAGGGACCACTTTACCAACGGAGGCGGGCCAGATCCACAGGCCATTGAACCAACACTGTGTGACCTCGAGGCGTCGGGGGACACTGATTGGCCCGTCCAGGAAAGGGGTGGAGAGACAGCGAGGAGCAGCAAATCATCTCCTCCGGAGGCCGGCCATCCGCAGACCACATCCACGAATGGCCTGGCCTCTCCGGAGAAGACCCCTGCTGTGTCCCGGGACGTGACCTCAGGGCCCTCCTCGGGCCCCTGTCCCGCCAAGCGGAGGCTGCTGTCCTCCAGCGACGCGGGGGAGTCCTGCTCGGAGGACGAGGGGCCCTCCACCTCCAAGAGGAGCCGGCTGGCGCTGCTGGCCCCCGGCCTGGGGCTCGGAGCCTGCCGCAGCACGGACGCCAAGGGCGCCCCCTTCTGGAACCACCTCCTCCCCTCTGCCCGGGAGCGGCCCAAGGTGAGACCCTGGTAATGCCTCGAGCTCATTGGCTGCTCATCCCAGATCAGTGACCCATACGTGCGCTTTACAGCCCTGCTCAGGGAGTAGCCCTCTAAGTAAGACACTTTTTCTCAATAGTGTGTCTGTGAAGCATAATATGAAGAAAATACTGTGTACTTAAAGTTTCCTTAGCATTTGGTCAAAATTTTCTAAATCATGGGTTAAACAAAATCATTTTTTAAAATCAGTTGTATAAAGTGTTTGGAATGGGACGTATGATGAATAATTATTTGAGCAACTAACTGGCGTGGTGAAGAAATACATTTACAAGTCTCTTTTATTGGCACAAGGAAGCCTTTAGTGACACAGTTCTGCGTAAAGAAAATGCCTCAAGTTTGGACAGCTTTCAGTTAACAGCTGAGACATAATTTGTTTCTTCAACTGAAAAAAACGGCACATTACAGGGACCAGCCCTTTGAATCTCTCACAGAAGGTATGCCTTTCATCGGACTATGTTGAGTGTGAAGGTTCCGGGCGTTTCTTTGGTTACGTGAATTGAAATCTTTTGTTCTCAACCTTGTTGTGGGACCGAACTGTTTTTTGGCAGAAGGTTTTTATCTCAAGTACTCCTTTATGACATC